>NC_072739.1:22954541-23056766 GCF_026930045.1 Uloborus diversus
CAATTTTTCCATCAAAATTTAGAATTTTAATTGAATTAAGGTTACGTACAATTTTATCTATCGTTTTCTGAAATTTTAAAAGTATTTTTTTCTGAAAGAGCATGCTTAAAAACAAAGAATGCGACCATTTTTTAAATAATTTGACAACGTTTAATGCTTAATTTTCTTTTAAATCGGTGCGCAGATTCAGTTCCTTTTTTTGCGCAATCACGATTGCTTATTGTTCTCATTTGACTGTTTTGATGTCCTATCTTTTTATTTTCCCACCGCCACCCTCCGCACCCTGTCACCGTCGACCGGCTCCTCACGATGCTGCTCCTAGAGCGAAAGCCGTCTCCAGGTTGCATCCATGTCCTACACACACGCGCATACATACGCAGCTACACACACACACACATACACACAACTACCCACACATTCATGCCTGCACACTGACACAAACACATATGCCTACACACACATACACATACCCCCTACACACAGAGACACATACCCCCCACACACAAACACACATGCCTGCACACACATACACATAACCCCTACACACAAACACACATACCCCTCACACACACGCCTACATACACACCCTCGTGATTGCGAAAAACATAATTTGAATTCAAGACGTCAAAATTCAAATTAATTTTTTCCCCCTTTTTTTTTTCGGCTCCTGCGAATGACATGACAAATGATGAAATACCTTTCGCGGATGCCAATAGCGCAGAGCGCAATATTTAATTCGTTTCTTTTTTCACCCGTACTGGCAACGATATAGTTGACAGCAAGCGTGGAGCACAAAATTTTTAATTATTCGCTTCTGAATTATCATTACCTGGGAATACGGTAGAGTATAATAAGCTTTGTATAAGTGCCACATACTTATTACATTTTTATGTATCAAAGCATCTAAAAACATTAAAATACTAATGGTTTATTCAACTCGTTTATATTTCACTGAAAAATAAGTTACTCAAAGGAAAAATCTAACGACGTCTCCTTACTTTGACACTGTTATCGATGATAAAAAAAAAATTCTTGCTGAAAATCCCCCCCCCCCCCCGAGTTCCAAGTTTTAGTTTAAGTTTTACAATAGATGGCGCTGCAGATATTAAGCCCGTTAGTCAAAAAAAAAAAAAAAAGATGGAAGATTACATCATAATTTTTCTAAAATAATGCACAAAAGAACAAAATAATATTTTCAAACATTCCTCGGCTGTGATCATATGTCGCAATCGGAGGAAAAACCAGTAAATTTCAATTATTTTTGAGTAACAGCCTTACTATGTGCGGTGCCATCTATGGAAAAATATTTTAACTAAAATTTGGATCTGGAGGGGGAAAAAGTTAGCGTCCACCACATTCCATTTCTGCAAGAATTTGTTTTTATCATTAACCATTCTCTTGTTATAAATTTTTGAAAACAGCCGCTGTTTTTCAGGACATCCTGTAGTTCTGCTTTAGCCCTGACTTAGGAGCGGTAACTTACTGCTAAATACTCAAATTGCTGCGGGCAGAAAAGATTGGGCACCACTGTTTTAAATCATGATCCCCCCCCCCCCCCCTCGTGGTTGCTCCTGCATTGCAGAAAATATTTCTCGACAAGTTATCAATTTTCAAGTGATATGTTTCAACATTTATTACTAGATTTTATCAGTCAACACTATAACAATATAAGAACTATAGTGCCTAGAAAGAGTAGTGTGCCGATCGACGGAGAAAAAGTGGTCTGCTCTGAAGAAAATTCAGATGGCGCTGCGCTCGAGGAGTACGCTATGCTCCTCAATGAGACTCGTTTTAAATCGGCGATTACATGCTGATTTCGGAGTTTAAAAAGTCACGTTTTTCGGATTGAACTTATTTCAGCGCAAAAGACAAATTCTGTAATAAGTGCTATTTGTTACATGGGTGTTCATTTATTTTTTGAAGCATATAAAATTACCTAATGCTAATTTATCTTCAATGAAAATGGTAGACTATAAGTATTCAATAACTGCGTGTCTCTTATTTCCCTACTAATAATAAAACTGAAAGTCTGTCTGTCTGGATTTCTGTCTGGATTTCTGTTCGGATTTCTGTCTGGATTTCTGTTCGGATTTCTGTCTGGATTTCTGTCCGGATTTCTGTGTGCATTTCTGTCTGGATTTCTGTCTGGATCTCTGTGACGCGCATAGCTCCTAAGACCGTTCGGCCGATTTTCATGAAATTTGGTACAAAGTTAGTTTGTAGCAATGAAATGTGCACCTCGAAGCGATTTTTCGAAAATTCGATTTTGTTCTTTTTCATTTCAATTTTGAGCAAAATTATCAAAAGATGGACTAGTAAATTACGAAATTATCATGACGTGGAACCGTAACATGGGAAGAGCGAATGAACATAGCCAATTGGAGAGAAATTCATCATCCATTATTTGTAAATATACAGGCTAATCAAATGACCTTTTAATTTTCTACTACGGGCAAAGCCGTGCGGGTTATAGTTATTTATATTTAACTACAAATTTAAAGAGAAATTCTAATATGTCTGTAAAACCACTTTTGTGTGTCAAATAGAGCTAAGTAATAGAGTTCTTAATCAGCGAATTTAATGAAATACTTTTTACAATTTGATTAATTCTTAAAACATCAAAGTTCTGTTCACACCAAAAGTGCGCTAGGAACCTGACCTGGGAGGTCATCCCAAGGTCCTTTCGAGTTCGACATTTCCCGTCACGTGATCGGCTCTGACGTAAATATCTCGCAAAGGACTATTCCAAAGGGAAATGGTAAATTTTTACCACAGATTCATTCCTAAATGTGCGGGCATACAGCAACCACTCACCAAGTTACTTGCCGGCCATAAAAACAATCTTACCAGACCTCTTCAGTGGACTGACGAAAGTCGTGAATCGTTTTCCAGGCTCAAGGATGCCTTATGCTCGGTGATACCCTGTTCGCACTGCAACATTTGATCCAGGTTACCGCTGATCCGAGTTAAAGTTAACCCATTTCCCTTTTCTCACTGTTCGCATTAGCTACCGCTGATCCGGGTTAAAAATACTCTAGAACCAGCTTTTAAGTGAGAAAACTGACTGGTGTCGAGAGTATTCTAAAGTTTGTTTTGGTTTTGCTTCTCGAAGTTTGCTGCTTAATATGATGCACTCGCTTAATTTGAGAAGTGTTAATTCTTTGGGCAAAAACGACAGTTCGTGGAGTTCGTGGAATGTCTGATGAAGAATTTTCGCATCGGGAAAAACTTGATGCGTCCCTGTGCGAAAAAATTATGTTTATTGGCCGCCAGGATACAAATTTTAAATCCTGCATACCAGTTGAAAAAAAGATAGCGTTATACTCTATTATTTTTCCCAATAAAGATGTGGAGTTAAGGAGTGGACATTTAAGGCTTTAAAAAATATAAATGTAACAGTTTTTTTACACATACACTGAATATACACTTTCTGTTTTCCTAACACCGGTAAGATATTTTAATATGGACCTAAAACTGTGATCATAAAGCATAGCTGCAAGAATTGCATTCATTTGAAATCAATACAAAAGACTTAAAAAAATTATGTGAACAACAGAAAAAATGGGAAAAATAAATTCCTCATTTTCATGTAATTTCTTTTTTTTTTTTCATTGATAATAAAAAACTATTTCGAATAAGCGTTTTTGTGTTATGCAGGAACAAAAACAAAGAATTAAATAATTAGTAGCCCAATTCTTAGCGAAAAATAATAAAAAATAACTAAAGGCAAAAGTAAGATTTCCATACATGTTTCTTCGTTTTAAATGTGCAAAATAAAGTAGTAGTGTAATTGGTAGCCTAAATTTAAAAAAAAGTTTATTTCTCCTCAATTACGCATGATTGATTATTTGCATTGCACAAAAGAGAGAAAAAAAAAACAAAAATCACAGTCATATTATAATGATTTATTAATGCATGTGATTTAATAAATTAACACGTAAGAAACACAGATAAAAAACAAATATTGACACAAACCTGTAGAGTTTCATCAAGTTTTCAATTTTTGTTTTGATTTCCTCCACACTGCGGATGATAACAAACAGTGACATTTCTTTGCTAATTTTTTCAAAAATCAACCGATTTCTTTTTGACTCATTCAAATCGGTTAAGTTTTCTTTCCACATTTGGATCAGGAGCTTTGTCCATTAACAAATGAAATTATAGTAAAATCCCTCTAATGCGGACACTAACGGGACAAATATTTTTGTCCGCAATAGAGAGGTGTCCGCAAGACAGGGGTTTAATAATGTTATTTGCATTGGAACAGGGAAATTAAAAATTGTCCGCATAAGAGGGATGTCCGCCTATGAGGGGTGTCCGTTAGGAGGGGTTTTACTGTACTTGATTTTTTGTTGCATGCTGTGCAGTTTAAAGTTGATAGAATTTGTTGAAATCAGAAATTAACGGTACGACTGCAGCCAGGCTCTTGATAAAATTTAAAACTGTCTGTCAATTCAAAAACTGTCTATCAATTCAAACTATCTTTTAAAAACATTCTGCATAACCCCCGCTGCACTTCTCCCAAGTATCATATCATGGCCAACAGCAAAAATGTCAGTGAGTTAAGAGTACCACAATGGTACTAGCATGTTTTTTAAATTATATTTGTTCCTTTTTCAACATAATTAGTTGGGAGAATCTCAAAATTTGCGAACAGCGTTTGTTGCTCGACCAGAGGCTATATCCGCCTAGTCGAGAACTAGGGCCCCTAGTTTGGAATCTGAGAAATTATTGAAGTTTTATTGGGACCTGGCGACCAAACTGACAAGGGCCCGCCTTGGCTCTCTGCGGCCATGCACTTGCCAAAAAAGTAGTTATACAGATTTAGTTTCAATAATGGAAAACATTTTGCAAATTTAGAAAATTTCCTGTTAATGGTATTTGCCTCCTCGTATGTATTATCCAGAGCTGGCTAATTTCGCTGTATTCTAACCAAGTCCATTTTCCTTGAATTTTACTTCCTAGTTAATGTTTAGCTTAAATTACTTAATTTTGCATACATTAAGATAATGCAGCATCAATCGTTAAATATTTAATATTACAGTTCCTGTATTCTATCTTAGAGGCATATTCAACTAGATTGTGTTCGAATTGATCAAATTCTGTCGACCAGTAGTAGCCAGAAATTTACTTTTATGTGGGGAAAAATAAATTTCTGGCTGTGCTATTGGTAAGTACAATTGATCGTATTTGATTTCATCTAATTCTGTTACAGTTGAGTATGCCCCTTAATCTAACATTTGAAAAATCGTTATCGATTTCGTTCATTGTGCCTTGTTTCGTTAGACATTAAGGATAATAAGAACTAGAGATGTACCGAGTACTCGGTACTCGGCCAAATTCTGATCAGATACTCGGCCAATACCGAGTAGTTGCAAAAAATTTAATATTGTCCAAGACAGATACTAAAATTTATTAAAAAAAAGAGCAAACATTATATTCTGCAATCATTTACAATTAAAATTTATATAAGTCAAATTTAAATTTTGAGAATAATGAAGTTTGTAATGCTTCAATGGAATAAATCTTTATTTTAATGTCCCCCAAAGTTAATAAAACTTATTTATTAAAAATTACGAAAAAAAAAGGTAAGTATAGAAAATGTGGAATTTTTATATTAAAAATGGATTTTCACTGCAAACAAAAATTAGTTATAAAAAATGTAAAAATACCTTTGCTTAAAAAGTAAAAGGAAATAAAAACAACGTTAAAAGCACAGTGCAGGAACTCTGCAGACACCTGTTTTGGCGTTACAAGGAATTCTTTTTTCAATGCACAAAATGGGAGCTCGTAGATTTAAAGGCATCCGACAGGAGTCGGATTTTTTTGTCGAATGTCTTTACATTCTTTAGCTCACATGTTATGCACTGAAAAAGACGTTCCTTGTAACGGGGGGGGGGGGGGGGGCAGAAACACGTGTCTGCAGTGTTCCTGCACATTTGTTTTATCTGCTTTTAAAAAATATTTATGTTTGGCGGACTAGAACTATAATTGATTGGTATACAGTGAAACCCCTCCTAACGGACACCCGTCTTATGCGGACAATTTTTAATTCCCAGTTCCAATGCAAATAACATTTAAACCCCTGCGGACACCTCTATATTGCGGACAAAAAAATTTGTCCCGCTAGTGTCCGCATTAGAGAGATTTTACTGTAATTTGTTTTTATTCCAACTTGATTAATCATACCTTTTATTTATTTTTAATTTTAAAAATAATTTTTTAGTAAAATTTTTGACACAAAACAAAATTGTATATATAATGCATAATTAAATTTCAGCAGGAATTTAGTTTTAAAAACTATTATATGGACAAGGAGGTCTAGACTACTATTCCAATAAGTTCAAAATTAATCACATGTGTGTCGGTGGTTCTTCTTAAAGCATAATTGGTACTTGGTAACTCGGCCGAGTAGTGAAAGGCCGTGTACTCGGTAACTCGGCCGAGTAATGAAAGGCTGAGTACTCGGTACTCAGCTACTCGGCCAAAGTGCTACTCGGTACGTCTCTAATAAGAACCCCTATAGCAAAAAAAAGATTAAGAGGACTGAGACAGCACTGAATTAATTCTGAAATAAAATGTAAAAAAGCTTTTCTAGCTGGTCCAGTAAATGCATCAATAAGAGTCTAAAGCTGCTTTTTCCCCCTTATTCAGCAAGAATGTATCGCTGTCCCATTTCTGCCCTACAGAAAAAAGATATTGGAGAATATTCTCAAGTCAATAAGTGATTAAAAATAAGTTGATACATAATGGTTTCCAACAAGCAACGAATGGTACTTTTTCATGAAGAATCACTAATCATGACTAATTAAGACAATTGCACTTGTTGCGATTTGCAAAGTAACGATTCTGTCTTGACACATGCTGTTATCCTTCCCTCTGCAACATCACCACCGTTAGTACTTTAGCAGGAAAAGCTTTATCTTTCTACTTCTTTACTAATAATAAAGCTGAAAATCTCTCTGTCCGGAGGAGGTCTGGATCTCTGTGACGCGCATAGCGCCTAGACCGTGGCCGATTTTCATGAAATTTGGCAAAGTTGGTTTGTAGCATGGGGATGTGCACCTCGAAGCGATGTTTCGAAAATTCGATGTGGTTCTTTTTCTATTCCAATTTTAAGAACAAAAATATCATAAGATGGACGAGTAAATTACGAAATTATCATAACGTGGAACCGTAACACGGGAACAAGCCAATTGGAGAGATACGAAATCATCATAATGTGGAACCGTAACATGAGTACAAACCAACTGGCGAGAAAATTCACCATACATTATTTGTAAATACACAGGCGAACCAAAAGACCTTTTAATTTTTCTATTACGGGCAAGGCCGTGCGGGTACCACGAGTGATTAAATAAAAGCTCTTTCTTTAAAAGTAGTTTTTCTGATTTTCAATATTTATACAGTAAGTAGATTAAAATACATCCCTTTTCAAAAAAATCTCACAATCCGAATGGGGTGCGGTTGATTCGGATAATTGTAGTTGTACTGTAATTTACAAATTTTTTGATCTACTAAATTAAGTATATGTTCATAAATTCTGGTATGAAACATTTTGTGTGATCCATATTCCTAATTACCGTCAGGGCCGTCGTTTGGGTGAGGATTCCGGACCTATAGTACCGGGGCGCGGAGCTTTGAGGGGCTAACATGACATAAAGTTTTTTTTTCAAATAATAATGTTGATAATTCCATCAAAAAGGTTATGCTACTTTCTTAAAAAAAAAAAAAAAAAAAAACTTGCATTACATTACTATTTCTCAATAGTATAAATATAAATGAAATACTTTTGGGCAACGAAAAAATAGCAAAAGTTTTCGAGTACAATGGGGGCATAATTTCTTAAAACTAGAGTTGCATATGGTATTCTACTTAGAACTGATCGAAGCGAAAACCAACCTGATAAACCTAAACCGCCAGAAGCGAATACAAAGGTGGTGGTGGGTAGAAAAAGACAAATGTAATATGTATGTGTGATAATAATTTCAACACTTCATTCAATGATATTTCGATTTATCTTACAAGTGCCTGAATCGTGTTTTACTTTAATTTTTACAAAAAGAACTTTTTATTTCGAAATCAGATCTTTTTCCTTGGTCCGTCCAACTTCGCCTTACTGAAAATTCATAGTTACTTTGCTTACCTCAGACATGACAAATTATCCAATTTTTACACAATAAAGGTACACTATTTGTAAATATATTTTTATGCTAACTTCAAATTACAATTTTAAAATTTACATTAAAATTTAAATATTCTGTTATAAGCAAGTAAACAATGCAACGTCACATATGAATGCAATTTTAAACTATTCATTTTGAAGTTCTTACGTGTGTGAGGGAGATTAAATTAAGCAGATGGGCATAAAATTATGCATTAGGGAATAGGGGCTCATGGGGGGGGGTAGGATTAAAATTGGCATTGGGCCGCATTTCTGGCAGCGGCAGCCCTGATTACCATCAAAGTTTTAAAGAGTCAAAAGAGAGAATTTTTTTTTTACCGAAAATGACTTGTTTTCAATTTAATACTGGAAAATGCAAAGGTGGTATGGTTTTGCAGTAAAACTTGGTTTGCTGCATCTTGCAGATTACGGAAAAGGTTATTCCGCTGATGGGTGTCCTTCATTACACTAAAAAATATTTAAGGGTCCTAGCATTTAGTCTCCGTCTAAAGCGACAAAAATATGTCTTTTGAAATTGTCCGACTGTGGCATATAATCAAGATACTTTCAATCTAGGAATCATCCCCCAACTTGTATCTATGGATAGACAGTGAAAAATGTTTAACATGATAACTCTTAACAGAAAATATGGTTAACACGAAATGATATTGTAGTCTGGACAGAGTACTGTGTACTTTAAATCAATTCTTTTAACACGAAAATATATTTTGGTCCCTTCAGTTTGTTAAACTTTTTCACCGTGTTTCAAAATCTCATTTTTTCCCCCCCGCCAGAAATTTTTATAGTCTAGCACGTCCAACTACTTTTTCATGTCACTGGAAAATGTAATAAAGTATAAATCCAGATCCTATTAAACTGAACTTCGAACAGTCATTTAGATGTACATACTGTATAAAAAAAAAAGTGAAAAAATGTGCTATGTATTTTGTAGGCCTTTATTATGGTGTCAATAACAGCAAGTTGGGGGTGATTGTAATTTTTACTGTGTACAGTATAGGTATCTGGTCTCAATTAATAGTTCATTTTGATTAACTATTACTATCATTAATTTGGACAACCAGTATCCTTTATTAGTCCAGATTAATGAGATTCTACTGTATATGCGGTACTAAAGTACTAAAAAAAATGATGGCAAGTAATGTCAGCGTTTTGGCAAAAGTTATTACGTGCATTAAAAATAATTGGCGAATTATTGGAATAAATACATGTTTAACAGTTGTCAATAAAAAATTGGGGGTTTGTAAAATGATTTTCACTACTTTTAAAACTGAGAGAATATTGTAGTATTTGATGAAAACTTTTCTTCAGAAAAAACGAACAGATTTTTCTGTCAATATGTACAAGGAATGGAATTCAAAAAGAAATAAATGACATATGAAATTTCCATTTAGCTTGAAGCAAATAAAAATGAATCGTGTTCATTAACACCAACACACTAAAATACTTTTTCAACAATCTTAAATGCCGATCTGAAATGTGAAATTTCAAGTAGACATTTTGTCAGTAGTTGAAAAAAATCAAAATGATTTAAAATTTAAGACTGAAAATACACTTTTCCCATATTGCTCTACTGGCGCTTGGTGCGGCGGCCATGCAAAATGTAAACAAGTTTCGCGGCAGCTCGAGATCACGTGATCCGATTTAACTAAGATCAGAGGCTTGACTCTGTTTGCCAAAGTGGGTTAAGTTAACTCACTTTCCGACGAGGGTTAAGCGAAATCGTTGCCAAAGATAACTCACTAAACTTCTTAACCTGGGTTAACTTGTCAGTGCGAACAGGGTATGACTCTCTTATCACATCCAGATTCGATGGCTCAACTGAGTTTGGTAACGGACGCTTCAGATATAAGCATCGGAGCCGTCCTTCAACAAGAAATCGCTGGATTAAAAAAGCCTCTTAGTTTCTATTCAAGAGCTCTATCCCCGGCACAGATGAAATACAGCACGTACGATCGTGAACTTCTGGCCATTTACAGTGCAGTCAAGCATTTTAAACACCACCTAGAGGGACGTGTGTTCTCAGTGTTCACCGATCATAAACCATTAAAATTCTGCTTCCAGCGAAATTCGGATAAGGCCTCACCTAGACAAGCCAGACACCTCAATTTTATTGCTCAATTCCCAACAGACAACCGATACATACCCGCAGATGACAATGTGGTGGCTGACGCGTTGTCGCGCATCGAAACAATCACCTTTCCTTCCTCCGTCGACTACGAAATCTTGGCTGACGCGCAGGAAGATGAAGACTTACCCAAACTTAATACCGAAACCAGTTTACAGATCGTGTAGCTTCAACTGCCTAACTCGACCAAAACGATCTTTTGTGATATCTCCACGGACAGAATTCGCTCCTACATTCCAAAACAGTTGCGTAAAGCGATTTTTAATTCCGTTCACGGGCTCTCACATCCGGGCATTTCGGCAACCGCTAACCTGATCGCTACAAGATTCGTATGGCCAGGTATGCGAAAAGATTGCCGGACTTGGGCGAAGACTTGCCTGGCATGCCAAACCGCCAAGGTCCACCGGCATACTCATTCGGCACTATCTACGCTTCCGGTGCCCAGCCAGCGTTTTGAACACGTCCACGTTGATATCGTGGGACCGCTGCCGCTTTGCCAAGGATTTCGCTATCTCTTGACGGCTATAGATCGTTTCTCCCGTTGGATCGAAGCAACGCCAATGGAAGACAAACAGCCGACACCGTCGCTAAAACCCTGATAGTTTCCTGGATTTCTCATTTTGGTATTCCGGGGAAAATAACCACAGACCAGGGGCGGCAATTTGAGAGCCAATTATTCCACAGTCTTGCGACTTACTTAGGGTTCCAAAACGACACGACAACGGCGTACCATCCGTAATCAAACGGGTTTATTGAACGTCAGCATCGGACCCTCCATACGGCTTTAAAATGTCATTTGATGTCTCAGGCTTCATTTTGGGTTTCTGCCCTACCATTGGTGTTGCTTGGACTTCGAACTGTTCTTAAAACAGACTTGGGATGTTCCTCCGCAGAGCTGGTCTACGGGTTGCCGCTTCGGCTACCAGGAGAACTGTTTACACCGTCAATGGATACGAGTCACTCCACTTTTCTTGGGCAATTGCAAAAAATCATTCGTTCTCCGAAGCCAACACCCACTACGACTCATGGAAATAAGGCCATTTTTCAATCTAAGGATCTTGCCACATGTTCACACGTTTTTGTGTATCAAAACGCTGTGCAGGCCCCTTTGCAACCAACGTACAAAGGGCCGTATAAAGTTATAGCCCGCAAGCAAAATATTTTGATCTCGAAATCGATGGCTCACAGGTCCCAAAACGAATATCAGTGGATAGGTTAAAGCCTGCTTTCCTACTGCAAGACGAATGCTCATCTCAACCGACCGTCCCTGCTTCTGCGCCTCCTGTCGAGTCTACGGACGAAACGGGCAGCCATACGGCAGTCCCCACTTTTCAACCTGCTCCGGATCACGAACACTTAACTTCTTCCTCACCACCAGTGACGACAACAAGAACAGGGCGCAAAGTCCGTTTTCCGGCCAGATATTTGGAGTCCTCCAGCTCTGGGGATCGTGGGGGGACAGTGTAGTGAAGTGAAGAGTCGTGACGTCACTGATTCCAGCGAGCGAGCAACTCAACTCAAGCGGAGAGAAGAAGGAGAAGAAAAACAATTCGGCGATCGAACAGTCGCGTTTGATTTTGGTGTGTGTTATTGTAAGATTAATAAATAATTGGAGTCGGATGATAGTGTTTACTGAAACAACAACTACACTAAAGCTACATATTCAAAAGACTTAAAGTAACCGCTAAAATTTTGCTGGTATTCCTCATCATTCCGGATTTAGATATTATAACTTTAGGCGTGAGTATTTTTTTTTTAAGGGATCATATTCACGGTTTGGCAACGGTACCATCAACTGTCCGTCTGTGGGTATTTTGACCAACTATGCAGTGTTAGTAGTGCCAAAAAAACTCGTTTTATTTAAGGATAACTGGACTTCATGCACATCCTGAACATGCTTACTGCTTATACAAACTTATGACTGCATGAAAAATGCCGAGAAAAGGGAAAAGTAAAACGAGAATTCGAGTTTTAACCATGTTTCTGATGAGGAACCAAAGAGGCTTAAACCCATGAAAATACGATAATAAAGAGAGTATTTCGTATTAAATGAATCGTTCATCATTCTTTTACAAAGTTTCGTAGTTAAAAACTTTAAAAAACTTCCCATTTTTAAATAGAAAGAAGAGTTTATAAGCCGCATAAATGCAAGTGTTATTATACGCTGTAACACCGGATTTTCGTCTGCTACAGTTCCCACAATGCACTGCAGTGCCGGTTTTGATCTGCAGTGACGTCAGATGAATACTGTCCATTATACACTAGCGAAAAAAAAAAAAAAAAAAATCCTAACACCGAAAAAGACTTGTACTAGATGAAGTAAATTTGGTGAGCATGTTTATACATCTAAAAGATGACATCCATTCAAATTTCGCGCATAAGTGAAGCACTAGTAGCACTACTCAGTAGTTGGTAAATAAGGTTTTAAATGCGTGTTGCAAAGTTCTTGTGCGTTATTTTTCAGTGAAATTGACGCATTGAGTTGATGTTAATCAAGAATGTCTTTAAGAAGACAAAGAAGTCATGATCAAGAGCCTCATCGAGTTTGATTGAGGTCGTGTAATAGGGCAACCAGACGGTGTATTTTCGTTTCGCGATATTGCATAGGAACTTGGCCGGAATGTATCCAATATGCATGATCGTTGGCAGAAGTGGTCAAGGGATGGTACTGCCCCAAGAAGACCAGGTGTCCACGTGGCACACCTGAGACTGAAGATCGCCGCATTCGGCTGTGGCGCATCGTACTGCGTCTACGACAGAAATTTGAGCTGTGCAGTTGGTACCAAAATGACACAACGAACTGTCAGAAGTCGGTTACTTCATGGACAACTCCGAGCCAAACACGCCGAATGCAAATTTGTACGTCAGTCTGGTATTTAAACCTGTAATATTGCCTTTCATGAAAAGAACTGAACTCAAGGGTAAGTTTTTTAACAGGATAACGCTCGCTCTCACACCACTGTTCTAACGTAAAGTGCCCTACTGAGTGTTGACATGTTACCTTCGGTCTAGGAAGATTGGGCGCCGCTGATTGGGCGCCGTAAATTGGGCGCCGCATATTGGGCGCCGGGAACTTTGGGCGCCGAGCATTTTGGGCGCCGGGAACTTTGGGCGCCGAGCACTTTGGGCGCGGGGAACTTTGGGCGCCGAGCATTTTGGGCGCCGAGCACTTTGGGCGCCGAGCATATTGTGCCCAGTATTACCGGGGCCTAAAATGCTCGGCGCCCAATGTTTCCGGCGTCCAAAATGCTCGGCACCCAATGTTCCCGGCGGCGAATTTTGAAACGCTCTCAATGCTTACGTTACGGTAGCTACCGGTTAGTTAACCACGTAACAGCTAATGATCACGTGCTCCAATCAACTGCTTAGAATGGTAACCGGTTGATCATAGAACGCTGCGGTTAGTAACCGGTCGACCGGTGAGGTTCGTCGAACGCAAGGATCGCCGAGCTCAACTGGTAGCTACCGGTTAATCGATCACGTGACACCTAATGATCACGTGTTTCATATTAATACGGTAACCGGTTAATGATAGAACGCAGCGGTTAGCAACCGGTTACTCAGTGGTCGACCGGCTAGGATCGTCGAACAAAACCAATTACAGTACATTGGCGAAATGAAAAATAAAAACGAGCGCGTTCTATTAAACAACATGGTAACCTGGATACATTAAAGCAACCCCGAGTAAAATGTAAACAGAGCCGCCCCTTTAAATTGTGAGGTATAAATTGCAATGCGAAATATTGCTGTTTAAAGTTTTAGTTCGTTTTAATTTCACGATTTACTGTTTTTTGTGTTGTGAAATATTTCCGTTTTCGTAGGGTTTCTTGTGAATCTTAATTTACGTCTGTATTGTTGTTATGTTAGGAAAATTCTGCTTGCTGTAAACATTCGCAATAAACTCACATTGAAAGAGACGCAGAACAGATTTTAACATGGTAGATAATACATGCTGTTTCAAAATGAGTTTCATTGATTGTTGATTTTTTTTTATATTCTTGAGAATAGTAACTGAAATACAATCTGAGTGTGCTTCTCTTATGCTGTTGATGTTTTAATTTATTGGTTTTCTCTGAACAATATGTTGAAGATTTTGGATAGTTCATAAAGTTTTTTAACAATAAAAATGTCGTGAGAAAATCTGTAAAAAATACTACCATTTAATGATCTAAGAAATACATTTTATCTCAGGAAAGAATATAATCCTTTTCATTTAATTTAATTTCTCCTTCATCTGTCTCAGTTTTTAGTTTTATAAAAAAAAAATAAAAAGGGGAAAGGATGGGTGTGAAGATATTGAGTCACTGCTCCTATACTCTGTGGGGCTCGTGAGAATTTGAGCGACCAGTATCAGCTTTTGGACACTCCCCCCCCCCCCATTTCCTAGAAAAAATTAAAATGACACGTTTGTCTACCACCAACTACTCGAAATCAGTAGTCATTGGCCCCAGGAACTGTAAGCTGTTCCATTTCGATTGTTTTATGCTCCGAGCTTGTGTCTCTCCTTAACTGTACTAAATCATTATAGTCTAATAGGTGTGAATTCATTTGTATGCTAATGATAATAATATATTCAGAGCTCTAAAAAAAATTTTTTTTTTTTTGGCCTTGTTAATTTTGCCTGAATGAACTGATAATTGATAACAATTTGCAGATTGCACCAAAATCTTAATTATATTAAAATGTTCCCTATCAAAGAAGTTTAGAGCAAATACTGTATAATTGACTTTGAATTCATAGCACCTGTGATAGTTAAGTTAGAGGGGGGAGGGGGAGCCAAAGTGACTGCATTTGGCTAGTGCATTCTTGCACCCTTTGAACTTGTTCGTTTCCGTTTTTTTCCCTTACATTCATGGCATGTGAAGCAATCCGGAAAACTTGCAGAAGGGGTTGCTATTCATATTGTATTGTAATTAACTCTGAATTTGGAGCACTTCAGAAGTGATTGGTGGTCGGGGGAAAGGGTTCCAAACATAACAATACAGACGTAAATTAAGATTCAGAAGAAACCCTACGAAAACGGAAATATTTCACAACACAAAAAGCAGTAAATTGTGAAATTAAAACGAACTAAAACTTTAAACAGCAATATTTCGCATTGCAATTTCTACCTCACAATTTAAAGGGGCGGCTCTGTTTACATTTTACTCGGGATTGCTTTAATGTATCCAGGTTACCATGTTGTTTAATAGAACGCGCTCGTTTTTATTTTTCATTTCGCCAATGTACTGTAATTGGTTTTGTTCGACGATCCTAGCCGGTCGACCACTGAGTAACCGGTTGCTAACCGATGCGTTCTATCATCAACCGGTTGCCGTATTAATATGAAGCAAGTGATCATTAGATGTCACGTGATCGATTAACCGGTAGCTACCAGTTGAGCTCGGCGAACGCAAGCTTTCCTTGCGTTCAACGAACCTCACCGGTCGACCGGTTACTAACCGCAGCGTTGGTTCTATGATCAACCGGTTACCATTCTAAGCAGTTGATTGGAGCACGTGATCATCAGCTGTCACGTGGTTAACTAACCGGTAGCTACCGTAACGTAAGCATTGAGAGCGTTTTAAAATTCGCCGCCGGGAACATTGGGCGCCGAGCATTTTGGACGCCGGAAACATTGGGCGCCGAGCATTTTAGGCCCCGGTAATATTGGGCACAATATGCTCGGCGCCCAAAGTTCCCGGCGCCCAAAATGCTCGGCGCCCAAAGTTCCCAGCGCCCAATATGCGACGCCCAATAGTCGGCGCCCAATCTTCCCATTTCGTGTTACCTTGGCCTGCGAGCTCACCAGATCTGTCTCCAATTGAGCACGTGAGGGATATCTTTGGACAACTGCACATCACCCACCGCCAGCATTGACCGTCCCAGTCTTGATATAACGAGTTCAACAAGCATGATAGACCGGGATCTGAAGGGGGTTGAGCATGCATGGAAAGGCTGACGCAATATTATTTCTGATTATTGTTACAGGCACGATGGTGATTATGAAACCACATGTTGTCGCCCCCCTGGGTGGTCGACAACCCCGGGGGAGGGGGGAAAGGAGTGGGGGGAGACGTTTGCTAAAACATTCATAACTCGCGAACTATTTGAGATAAAACACTGAAAAACGTGGCAATCGACGCAACAAAAGAAGGGCTTCATAAAAGCTAAATATGATTATGGACCTATCTTTGTTGGTTTCCTGAGTAAAATTCCATTTTTCGCAAACAAGAAAATTTTTTGAATAAAATGCGAAAAACAAACTTTTTTTTGACCAAAATAAATTCCAAATAAAAATTGTTTGATTTTTTTTTTCAAATAAAGTCCTAAATATCATTATTCAGTTTGTTAAAACTATTTAAGTAATGTTAACGTGTTGAAAAACAAAATGACAATAGCAAGCTCGAACACAATTCATAGTATAGTTCAGGATCTAAAGGGGGGTTTGAGCATGCATGGAAAACCTGACGCAAAATTATTTCTGATTAATGTCACAGGCACTATAGTGATTATGAAACCACATGTCGTCGCCCCCCCCCCCTGGGTGGTCGACAACCCCGGGGGAGGGGGAAGGCAGTGGGGGGAGCCGTTTGCTAAAACACTCATAATTCGCGAAGTATTTGAAATAAAACACTGTAAAAAGTGGCAATCGACGCAATAAAACAAGGGCTTCATAAAAGCTATATATGACTATCATCATATCTTTGTTAGTTTCTGAGTAAAATTGTATTTTTCACAAAAAAGCAAAAATTTTGAATAAAATACACTTTTTTTTCAAATTATCAAAATTATTTAATTGTTTAGGGAACCAATAAAATCTGAAATATCACTATCCAGTTTGTTTAAAATTACTTAATTATTATCAAAGCGTTGAAAAGTGAAATAAAAGCAAGCACAAAAAGCATTTGAGATAATTCACAAAAAAAAAAAAAAAAAAGTTTGCGGATTGTACCTTAAGACTCGACATAAACCAAAGTAAATTTTGTGACTCTCCTGTTTTGGCGGTTTTATTTCGTAATATTATCAAAACAATGTCCCAGTTAAGTAATTACTTCATTATTTAACCTTTAACGCATTATAGCTGCTTAGTATGTGTCACAATGACACTTTTAAAAAAATTAAAACATGCAAGTTTGCAAGTACGAAGTAATTATGGAAAGGATAAACTATCAGGATAACCTTTTTGCAGATTTTACACCTGAGTTATGAAACATAGTGAGAGAGGCTAGTGCCACATAAGCAGCATCAAAATTTCAGTGGAACGTTAAAGAAAATGTGAATAGTCTCTTATCCAGAGAAGTCCTGCAATGGCAATGTCTTCAATAGCGACTGCAAAACAGCAAAAGAAAACCAAAAAAACATTGTTAGTACATCTAAAAATCATTCCCATACAATAAGCCCAATGCTAGGTTAGGTTCATCAGAATGGTTCACTGAAGCAAAGCGAGAGGTCCGATTTTGTGAATGTAATTGAAAATGACACTTCTTGCAGCAAAATTCTGGAAGAAGCACCCTATTTTAAGAACCAAATTCAAGTTATCGATGGAATGACTCTGGTCCATAATGTCCCAAACACTACTTTCAAATGCAGCAAAGATTTTGTAGATCTCCAAATAAAAAATAATAAAACTTTCTCTCCAATACTCAAACTATACGAGTGGACCTTAAACACGATCGGTATATCTCACTGTCGTTTTCATAACTTGAAAACCAGAAGTTCAGGAAAGTCTCCATCGCTTATAAAAAAAATCACTAGGTACCAAACCAGTGGTTTCGTGTCATAGCCATTCCTGAAAATAAAAAGAACTTTTAAAAGTACATTTCAGAGTATGTAATATGTAACATATCCGTTCCTGCATCCAATCAGCTTCTGGTGTCTGGTAACTCTGAAAACGAAAATGAATATTATTTAAAATCTGAGAGTCAAGTAATAAATTTCTCCGAAATGTCCGAGTTCAACCAGGACGAAGCACGCAACAGAATCTTCCTGCATATGATTCAGTGCAAAATAGTGGAAAAAGTAACTAATAGTTTATAGATCAGAAACTAATGAATTCTTATTGGCAATCTTTGTTAACGGACAGAGGTTGCCATTTCATGTGCTGGTGTTGTGGAAAGGAAACAGCTTTAGGATGGCATCTAGCTTCAGGAGTAATTACGGAAAAAGCATCTGAAATTTTACAAGCTTTTGATGCATTTTCCGACTGCGATTCAACAAGTAAAATAGTAACAAAAAAGTATGCTTTCTCTTTACCAAAAAAGTCGGAAACTGTTTTTTGTACACTAGAGTTATCAATAAAACAATATCTGAGTGCTTCAGAATTTCAACTGTTAGAAGCTGTATTATAAAAAAAATGTCAAGAAAATAGGTATTTCTTGCGAATGCAACCATTACACAATAATTTCTTTTCACTTCCATCAGAAATAAATATAATATCAGCTCTCTACCATGCTCCTGAAATTCTTTCCAACATGTGCTAAGAAGTATTGCTCAACTGTACTATTGAATCAATTCCCCTGTACCTTAGTAGTGCCTTTAGATGTAACCAAGTTTGGGTTTTACTTGAATGAAAATAAAACAATAAAGCCACACCTTATGATGCAGCCAGTGTTACCAGAGAGTTTAATTTCACTCTGCGCAGGCAAGAACTGTAAATAATCTTATAAATGTTTTATTAATAATTCATCTTGCTGTAAATACTGTGCTATAAGGCTAAAGCAAAAAACCATAAACTACAAAATACTCGGAAGAGAACGATTCAGCAGAACAGTTACAAGTCAACAAAAAAGAGTACGATCCAGCTTTCAGAATTTCTGGTATATTAATGCTTTATGTATGCTAATGCATATTGATATTCTGCAATTATTTTTTAATACGCATTATTTTACTAATTTTATTTAATTAGTTTTTTTAGAACTCTAGTGTATAATTTTATATTTATATTCGTTTTCATAAAAGCTCAAAGATGCTTCTCATTTTTTATATTTATTTAGAACATATTATTTCTTGTATCATTGTTCTTTGTTGGGTAAATTATAAAAAACAATACCCGCAATATTCTTTTGTGCAAATTGAAAATATAAATTAATAGAAATAAATAAAAATTATATTTGAATTGAAACTACTGTGGGCCTGGTTCCCTAGTTCCTCTCAAATTTAAAGCAGTATATAACAAAATTAAAGTCATAATTGAATACTTTGCAATTAGAATAAGTTTGAAAACTGAAGAATGAATAGTTCGTCAGAAGGATAATAAGGCTATTTTTTTTCTCCTTAGCATACTGCCGTTTTATTCAATGCGATAACTTAGGCAGTGCTTGCATTTTCTATTTCGCTTTTTAACGCTCTCGTTGGTAATAATTAAGTAGTTTTAAACAAACTGAATGATGAAGTTTCAGATTTAATTGATTCCCTAAACGGTTAAATAATTTTAAAAAAGAGCTTATCTTTGGGAAAAAAGCTTTTCGTATTTTATTCAAAATTTTTGCATGGTTGCTAAAAAAAGGAATTTTACTTATAAACCAACAAAGATAGAACAATAAACATATTTAGGTGTTTCAAGCCCTTGTTCTGTTGCATCTTTTGCCACATTTTTAGTGTTTTACCTCCTACGGTTCGCCAGTTATGAGTGTTTTAGTAAACGACGTCCCCCTACTGCTTTCTCCCTCCCCCGGGGATGTCGACCGCCAAGGGGGGGGGGGACATGTGTTTTCACAATCACTATAGTGCCTGTAACAATAATCAAAAATAATTTTGCGTCAGGTCTTCCATGCATGCTCAAACCCCCTTCAGATCCTGAACTATACTACGAGGTTCGAGGTGTTCGAGCTTGCTACTGTCATTTTGTTTTTCAACGCGTTAACAGTACTTAAATAGTTTTAACAAACTGAATAATGATATTTAGGACTTTATTTGAAAAAAAATCAAACAATTTTGATTTGGAATTTATTTTGGTCAAAAAAAGTTTGTTTTGCGCATTTTATTCAAAAATTTTTCTTGTTTGCGAGAAATGGAATTTTACTCAGAAACCAACAAAGATAGGTCCATAATCATATTTACCTTTTATGAAGCCCTTGTTTTGTTGCGTCGATTGCCACTTTTTTCAGTGTTTTATCTCAAATAGTTCGCGAGTTAAGAATGTTTTAGCAAACGTCTCCCCCCACTGCTTTCCCCCTTCCCCCGGGGTTGTCGACCACCCAGGGGGGCGACGACATGTGGTTTCATAATCACCATCGTGCGTGTAACAATAATCAGAAATAATATTGCGTCAACCTTTCCATGTATGCTCAACCCCCTTCAGATCCTGGACTATGAAACTTCACAGGTAACACCGGCTATAAAGGTAAAGCATTTCACAATTGAAAATCATTTTCTTGATCTTAAATTAACCTGTGACCTTTAAAATTTAATAAATTAACTATGTTTTCTTGGCAAATTCATTGTCTGAATTTCATTACAATAATTTTTTCTTGGTGTTGGAGTTTTTTTGTATGCAACGTCACTGGTCAATGCCAACCAGCTTTTTATATGACAAAACTTGAATAAATTTCTAAAACTTTGTTCACCGTTACACAACTCGGTGAAAACGCAGATAAGTAAAACTGTTCTTAGTGAATAAATTCGCGAGAGCAGTGAGAATTTCTACAAAAGTACATGCCTTAGCTCTGGCTACAGGGCGGCAACTTTACTGAAGTTCTACAGTTTACCAAAGGATGTGCGCCCGCCGCCGTCGGACGTCGATGTCGCCAGAGCAGAAGCTCTTTTGAACAGTCTCAATGGGGTTGTTTGCTTCAGTCAAAAGTACTTACTACTTTAGTCACTGAAATTGATAGAATGAGCAAAAGAAAATAAAATTACATTAATGTGATGGCATCTTGATATCAAATTATGTTTTTCGCAATCACGAGCGTGTGTGTGTATGAATGCGCTTGTGTAGGCGCATGTGTGTGGGTGCGCGTGTGTGTGGTGCTGTGTATGCAGTGCTGTGGTGTGTAGGCGCTCGTGTGTGTGTATGTAGGCATATGTGTTTGTGTCTGTGTGAAGATATGAGTGTGTGTATGTGTGTGTGTGTGTGTATGGGAGCGTGTGTTTGTGTCTGTGCGCAGGCATGAGTGTGTTTATGCGTGTGTGTGTAGGATATGGACGCAGCTCGGAGACGGTTTTCGCAAGAGGAGCAGCATCGTGAGGCCGGCCGACGCGACGTGACGGTGATGCTGGCAGAGGGTGCTGGTGGGAAAATAAAATGATAATAATTCAAAACAGTCAAATGAGAACAATAAGCAATCGCGATTGCTCAAAAACATGACCCAGAAAATACTTTCATTTTCCCAACAGTTTTTTTTAATTAAATTTCAAAATGTCCGGTTTTTCAAAAAAAGGAGTGGCTTTATGACGTCACAAATGATGCACTTTGGAGCATCTTTATTCCGCGTTTCCACGTTATGATAATCAAGAAGAGAATTAAAAATTGCGATCTACGCTTGCTATCGGCCATATCTTGCCAGTACACGGTCGTGCAAATTCGCTACAAGGAGCCAGGCCTACTCGACGAACAATAAAACGGGAAAACCTAATTTTGTAGTATCAAAGAAAAAATGAAAATAAACTGGGAATAAGAAACAAAGGCTGTTCCAGTAGAAAAACATGCTAAATTTGACTCTTTGGAAACAGCGACAAAAAAAAATCTAATCGGCGGATTGCAATTAAACTTTTTATTATATCAGATGAATGTGTAAAGAACAACGTGCATATGAAGTAAATTGGTGCTAAGTTACCTACATTTATTACAAAATGTTTGTAAAAAGTACTTTTTGTCAAATATGAAATATTTCTCTTACACACATTCATGAAAAATCAGCTAAACACAGAGATTCGAAATTTTTTTCCCCCTGAACCATAGAAACAATGTAGACGCATTGCAATTGAAATATTTTGTAAATATCATTAAAAATTTTTTTAATGCTCACGTGTTCTGAAACTTACTCGATTCTGTCCACTAATCTTATAGTTGCCTAAAGTGCTAATAGATGGCGTCAAAAACTCGAATAAGTAATTATACGTGAAATTAAGCTCTATTTTATTAATAGCTCGGTTTTTTCCTCTTTTTTATGCTAATAAATGATTCCATATGGACCATAAACTTTCTGTAACAAGTTTCATTCCTTCGTATTCATCATAAAGCAGTCTAGATTTTTTTTAGCATAAAACCAATTGTTCGTGATCACGTGGGGATCCCGCCGGACAAATATCGCCATCAGTTAGTTGGAACCTGGATGGAACTAGATTTTTGCGAAAAATTGAGGCTTTCCATGTGTGTGCCTGAAGTGATGGCCAGTGGTATCGGATGTCAGTGCTTGTAGCTTGTGCTCAAGGCGGCAGTGATTGTAGTAGAGCAAAGAGAAAAGGGGGAGGGACGACGTCCCCGGGTGTATTTTTCGCATTCAACTACCTTAATATAAGTAAGGTGAAATAACTGCTGTCGATTCCCCCTTTTGTTAAAGACGTGGTCTAGTTTTGAAACAGGTTCTTGAGAGTAGTGATGTTCCGGATATTCGCATCCGTATTCGCGGATATCCGAGGGAAAACAAAGATCTGTATCCGTATCCGTTACTTTTTTGACGGATCTTAAACGGATTATTTCTATTCTAAAATTTTTTAAATATTTGAATAAAAGACTCTTAAATTCCGTTTAAATTAGGTTTTATTCCCTATTTAATTTAAAAGGTATCATTTCAGATGGCAATTTGTACCCCCCCCCACCTCGTTGCAAAAAGGAAGGGGAAATAAGTTTTAAAGGTGTGTATCAGTGTGTCTTTTTGTGGCACCGTAGCTCTTAAACAGATAAACCGATTTTGATAGTTCATTTTTCGTTCAAAAGGTGACTTGATCAAAAGTGTTCTTAGCTTGGCCTCGTTTTTGTAGAACTTTAATTACCGGAGATGTTAATTAAAAACCGATTTCACGTTTTTCACAATTAGGGTAGTAAAAATTTACCCGTACGTTAAAAATGTTGGTCTTAATTGAAAGAACGAAGTTTTCTGCGTTTGATATTTATTTGAAACTTTCAATTTATATACAGAAGGAGCTATAATCTTGTTAAGTAAATTTTAAATGCAGTTCTAAGCCTTTATACGCGTGATTGGTAGCGATTTCATAGTCGGAAGATAAGGAGAAAAAGCTCAGTAATTTAAAATTTTTACCTGCTGTCAGTTCATATTTGTTAACAAATGTGTGTTCTGACCCGCGAAATTCATCTTAATATGAGGTCGGCTCTCTGTTACATGTTTTGTGTTTTTAAATTTTAATTTAATATTAGTTTTCGTTATTGATTTGGGGTTTCTGTTATTCTTCATTTTTGTTTTTTTCGGCATCCTTCAAAAAAAAAAAAAAAAGAAGACTAAATTCTCTATTTACTGTTTGTAAAGGTGTTTCCGGCTCTGTATTTCGTTGATCGGAGAAGTTCGGTGGAATGGGTCAGTGCTGCATTTATTCCGAAACAAAATGGGAAAAATCATTTCTAGCCAGTCCAGTAGCAGTTTTACATTCTTGCTCCTGTGTCCTACATCTACCGAGTAAGCTAGGAATAATTTTTCACATTCCATCTAAACATTAATGCAGCGCTGACCCATTCCTTCCAACTCTCCCTCAATTTAACCAGAGATTTCTTTAAAGTGTAAATCATAGTCTTGATTATATTTTTGCCGCAGTTGACATTTTTTGAAGAAACTGCTATTATTCTGACGGGAATACCTTCCGTAACAAATTTTACACTTGGATAGTTGAATTGCGGGGGAAAAAAAATGAGATCCGTATCTGTAACCGCGGATCTTGACACTTATGATCCGGATCCGTATCCGCTGATCTACTTTTTTAACGATCAGGCACATCACTACTTGAGTGTGACAGCAGTCTAGACGGCAAAACATAGCGTCTCTCGTATAGGAGCCATTCAAAACGTTTGCTGATTTCATCCGAATTAGTTTATAATTAAGCCAAAAATAACAAAATCAAGTGTTAATAGAAGTTTTATTATAAAATACTGTCGGCCCCGCTTAATCGAATATCGCCGGTTCCAAAAAATATTTCATTAAGCGGGGACATTTTCTTTACCTTTATAAATTGACAACATTTATTTGTCTTAAAATGTAATAATAATAAATCAATAGCCATATAAAGGAAATAATTAATATTATTGCAATCGAGTTTTAGAAATAAGCTTAATAAAAAACAAAGTTTAATGATGAGACAAGGAAGCATGAAAACTATAAAAAGTAACTTACAACATGAGTTATGAAGTCTTTGTTTTAGCACCTTTTTTCAGTACATTATTTTTTGAAAAATTCCATAATAGGGCATTGCTTGCTCAAGGTCTTTTGGAAACACTTTTCTGGCTCCTTCCCCCCCTCCCCGTTTACCGTATCTTATATTTGATATTTATCAATTTATCATCGTCTAAAATGTGCATATTTATTTGTGTCATTTAACTCAATTATCTACTGCATTGTTATTATTATTATTTTTTGTTTTTGTAATGACAAAATCAAAAGAATTTTGATAGAAGAGTGGAAACGTTTTGATGGAATATAAATGGTTTTTTCGCCCGTTGTCAGCGATAAATATTACTTTATATTTTAACGTCAATAATTGTTCTTACTCAACTTTTTCTAATTGATTCAAAAATGTTCCCAGCAAAAATATTTGCGTAAGCTGATTAATATTATTCGATTATCCGGGGAAATTATTCGAAAAAGCGGGGATCTGTTACATTGCGCCTATGGGGAAATATTCCGTTCCATGAGGTTTTATTCGTATAAGCGGGTATTCGTTTATCCGTTACCCGATTAAGCAGGACTGACAGTATATTGTTCTTTCTTTATGAACCTTAATTTTGAGAACAAACACTCAATATGTTCATTATCAAAACAGCTCTTAAGGCATCTTAACTATTTCACTTTGCCCCACATTACTATTATACATTACCCTCCCTTACTATGAAAGATGGAGAAAATTGTAGACGCATGAAAAATATTGCATCATTGCATATCATCTTAATATATAAAAATCAATGTCCTGAGATAACATATATATATACATATATATATATATATCAACGCACAGCCGAAACCGCTGAAGCTTCAGACTTGAAATTTGGCAGGCATGTCCGCATGATTACAAAAGTAACCACTAAGAAAGGATTTTTCGAAATCTCAATTAGTTCGGGAGAAATTAATTAAAACCTCTTAATTTCAGCGAAATTAAAAATCTGTCATTCAAATTCAAATCCCTTATTTTCGAAGGCCCCCATTCAAATCATTATTCAGTACTTCATCTCAACTTTTGGTCGATAGCGAACTATAAATTTGATATCGTTTTTGTTTCTCACGTGATTCTTCGAGGCTTTTCTCAAGTCAAATCATAATGTTTCTGTGTTTTGCTTTTATTTTTTCAAAACTAGAAACGAAGTTTTTAAGAACATCATCACAGGCGGACTATCCTTTTGAATTTAGAAGAGTGCAGTTTCCCGTTAAAGTTTGCTTTGCAATAACCATTAATAAGTCACAAGGACAGACATTAAAAGTAGCAGGGATCGATTTAAGAGAAGACATTTTTTCACACGACCAATGTTATGTAGCTTTCTCCAAAGCCAGTTCATCAAGCAGTTTAATAATTTTAGCACCAGAAAAAAAAACTAAAAATGTTGTATACAAAGAAGTTCTAGCTTAAATATAGGTATAACAATAAAATGCGAATGACCTGTGTTTGCAAAGATAATCAATACTTTAAAAGGATCGTTAATAACGGTTAAAGATCGGTTAAGGACAAGGGCATATATATATAAGGAGTCCAGGGTTCCCGAGATCCTCCCCAAATTAGAAAAAGTTATAGGTAATAAGTATTTATTATAGGGGATTTTCGAAACTAGGTGCACCAAGCACTGTTAACCCCTGCTAATTCCATTACCCGAGCAATGCCGGGTACGGGAATGCTAGTTGTATATAAGTATGTATACAACTTTTAATCAAACGATATTTAATAATTAAAAATGTTTTCTTTAATCAAATTAATGCAAAGAGTAAATTGTAAAATGTGTGATGTAATCATATGTAAAGTTAGAAGGAATAAAAAAACTGCAAAATAAAAAAATGTGTCATCAAAAGCTGGGGTGAGGCTATCGTAACATAAACTTAGAACATGACCCTTTAACATTTTATTCATTTTTACGAAATTTGTAAATTATTTGTTTTTTTAAATTTCATTCTACATGTTTAAATGTTATAGTAACGTCGTACCGTATGCAGAAAATTACATTATTTTATTTTATTTATTTATTTATTTTCTGTTTGTTAACAAGTGATTTTATCATAGTTTCTTGTTGAAGGTATGTTTAAAAAAACCATATTGAAGAATACTTTTTCCGCCTATTACTTGGCAGTACTTGACCGTTATAAATAGTCGGCAAATTGGCCGATTAATCGGTGCATCCCTAATGTATGAATATCCTGATTTCTCTGATATATCTTCACTCTATAGAGTCCTGATTTAGTATATTCAGTAAATTACCGCCCATTAGCCAGGGCTAAAGCAGAAATACGTGAAATACACCGCCAGCTCAATCGTTTCCACTCGAGGACTGCAGTTTCATGCTTATTAGCACACATCAACCCGGCATAGGAAAGTGACTGAGCTGGAGATGGAAAACCTCTTAAGGAAGCCAGTATTAGCTACCAGTTTGTTTCGCACTCCTGGCTTCCTTAAGAGGTTTTCCATCATCCAGCTGATGAGTGCTAATAAACACGAAACTGCAGTCCTCGGCTGGAAATGACTGAGCTGGCGGTGTATTTCCTGATTTAGTGTCAAGTTTAATAAAAAAAAATTGTGAAATTTTAATTGAAATATTTTGAATGTCGAATAATTTTTTGTAATTTCTATCTTGTATATGAAAAATTAATTTTGTGGAGACATAAATTCGCTAATTTTGTCCTCGGTGATACACTGTGATAGATGGATTTAAAAAAAATTTATTGTGAATATCACAATTCATTATCTTTTTCACTTGTTGTTAAAGCATAAAAGTTCAATTTTACAATTACAGAGTGTGTTACACCTTTAAAAAATTTTTTGACAACAGTGCATAAAATGCATAAAAAATCATTTACCCATTCTAAATATATTGAAAAATTTTAGAAAAAGATCGCACCTTTTTGGATTAAAATTAGGAGTGCTTTGTATAAACTTTTCAATATTCTTTTTTGAACTATATTGAAACATATTTTTAAAGTGACTCACTAAAAAGAAATAAAATACTTCATTTTTGTTAAAACGCGAAATTATTTTTTAAGTTTATTTGTCAAGTCAAACAGAATGAAAACTTTTTGACACTATAAATAACTTGCATTGTAATAATTTAATCAGTTTTACAAAACTCTTTCGGTAATATTTTCTGTAGATTCTTTCTTTCAAGGTTTCTGAATTTTTTAATCCTTTTTTTTTTATCAAACTTATTTTATAAATATGTACTGAAATATCTTCTTAAAACATAAAAATGAAAACTTTATTAATGTTTCTCCCTTTTCATTGTTTATTTAAGGTGATTGAATAATGATTCGAAAAGAAAAAACGGCATAACTCGGTTCATTAAACAAAAAGTTTGTTATGAAATCAAGATGCATTTTTTTTTTCGAACCTAAGAGGGATCTTATATAATTAAAAACTGAGCGTATGTATCTATGTATGTCTAAGCTTTTTCTTCCGAACGACAGTGAACTGACCATCGAAGCAGGCATCGATGGATTCGTAATCTTCCCGTCTTCATGTTTGGCTGTTTAACATAATCCTCCGATAATAATTAGCGGAGATATCAATTAAAAACTATTAATTATGACACTTAGATTTCGACATAAAATCCCTATTTTTCGAAGGCTTTCCTGCATGCAAATTATTATTCAGTGATTCATCTCAACTTTCCGCAACAATACTTTTATTAAAATGTATAGCGTGAAGAAAATCATTGAGATAAAAGATCTGTTGCCATTTTTTTTCTCGAATATGAACAGTTAAAACTCTTGTTTTTGTTTTGAGGCTTTTCCTGTAATCGGGATTTAAAATGTTTACTTTTTGAGGTTTTTTCCGCAATCTGCCGCAAAATTTCACTGACTTTTTTTTTTTTTTTGGTTCAAGCCTGAGTGTTGAACTCGCGTCACTTGACATAGCTTTTATTTTCAAGGTGGAACGTGCATATCCGGGCGACGCAGCTAGTATTATTTTAACTACTGTACAGTTTTGTTCCATATTAATAAACTCCTCGGTATCTTGAGCAAAGCGGATTCCCCTAACCAGATTGTCTTGCCGTCTAGACTCCTGCCAAACGGTGAGGAGGAATGAGAGCCTTTTTCGAACTGCGTTTTCTCCCTCAGCAGTCATTCCATCTTTCTTATAGTTCAATGATTTTTCGTGTTGTTAGAAAATGTGTGAACAAGGAGAGGAGGGTTGGCCAACAAGTGCTCGTCGGAGAATCTTTCCTAATCCGCAATGAATATCTTTCTAAATTGAAGCAACAAAGATCATTAAAATTTCGTGATATTTTATTTCAACAACGATTTTTACTATTTTTCAAGAAGTAATTAATATTTTCTAATGTTAACGAATGACAAAGATGATCTGAAAATAGTTCTTATTTAATAAAAAACCTTGCTCAATCCATTTGCGCAGGTGTGACATTTTTGTGCATATATTTGCCCTTTATAACAAAGAGCGAATGTATTATGTATGATAATGTGATATGAACTTTCTAAAAAAAATTTTTTGAACTTGAAAAATAAAGATTTTTACATATTGTGTCCGTACGCGTAATACGCTCAAATCATTATCTTTTAGAAAGTAGGTACTTCGTATTGTATGTAACGTTTAATAATTTTTATAGTTGAATGTATCGAAATTTTAAGACAAAGCTTAAAATTCTGGGAATGAATTGCAAATACAAACCTAAAAATGTCAAATTTGTGCAAATGGGTTAAGTAAATCTGCATCTCAATTTTATACTTTAAAGTTTTAGACTTGGAAAAGTAACAGATTAAGTAAGCATTAGATTGATAAGAGTTTATTTAAATTGCACAAGAACTATTATAGTGTGGTCAGCGAGTTACTGACCATCAGCCAGTAACTGGAAGTAACTTGTAACAAAGGTTTTGATTGGACATTATGAAGGTTACGTACGATATACTTACAGAGACATCAAGAAATTTTCAAGGAAGTCACTTTTCTTTCTGGTGTAAACTGTTATCGGATAAAATGTTGAATCGCATTTTTCTAGGTTAAATTTAATTTTACCGGTTCATTTACTGAGATATGCTGATCATCCATGCTTATTCAGAGTGAAAGAAAAAAAAAATGCATTTAATAACTATCCATTTATGCTGTTTGTTATTAAAGGTTGGTCGATTACATGCATTGATCTAAAATGCTCTCAACGCCCGTAATTGACAAAAACGTTCTACCTGTAGTAATGACATACGTTAAATGTTAGTTTTAAAGCTCTTTTCTTTATACCAAAGTAATTACGAGGTAAGGGGCGATAAGATTGTGAGGGACGATAGGGGGTGATTAGCATTTAAAATACAGGCTAAAGGGGGGCAATTGATTCCCTCCCCCCTACATAGTGAGTTGAGGGGAGGAATATGGCTTTCACGTTTTCAACCGCCACCCCATTGAAAAGAATGTAAATCCGCCCCTGATCGCAGGTAGCACAGCAATACTGTATAGTACTATTACAGTGTAGTGCTTTATTATTACTGCATACTGTATATGTACCGTACTGTTTTTTTTTTTTTTTCATGCATCGTTTGAATACTGCTGTTTTTTAAAAATACGGTAAAAATTCAGCTGTTTATGCAAGAAACGGTAATATATTGTTAAGAAATGGTGTGAAACAGTTTGAGGTGTGTTTAAAAATGTCTTAAATAATTGGGTATGTTAATAAAAAATTCGTATATTGTCCGTTTTCCTCGAGAAGGCGCTTGACTCCTCCTTCGTCACGTGGTATCCGATGATTCTATTTCGCTGTTTTCGGCAGAAGGTATATTCGGATCATAGCATTTTGTTGTAAACGCAGCAGTTTTTAAAATGTAAGAACAACTAAAATGACAACAGACAAGTAATGTAAAGGACACTAAGACATTTTTGCACATTAAAATGCACGCCCAAGTTAAGGCTGTCTGGTTTTCCCTTTTATAAGCGCAAGGATTGCTTACCGATCACCCCCGCGTAAAATGAACTCTGCGTTCGAAGAGGCGGGGTTAAGGGCCTTCTCGTCAAAAACGGACAATACATACCCTCTTACACAACTCGAAATTTTGACTTATCCACGAGGGGTCTTGGAACGCCTCCCTCGAGTAAGTCGAGACTCGACTGCATATCTGAACACGTCAAATTTTACGGGAATTTTTTCTAATTAAAAAGCAATTTGCACCCGTCAAATAAAAATTTTCAGTGAATGCGTGACTAATACGCGCATAAAAGTATGTTTAAAAAATAATTCCAAAGAAAATAAACTGTATGAAGAACATCGAGCAAACAGCGTTGTGACCTGTTCAGAAAGAAAATGGTAACACATCAATAAATTCTCGATTAAAACAAGCATTCTATGAACTCCGCTCCCCCCCCCTCTTAAAAACAGTTCTGGTAGTTTTCGGGATTTGGGGTATTACTTCCGTTTACTCACATGTGTTGGCAACGATATGGTTGATAGCAAGCACCGAGCGCAATATTCAATTCGCTTCTGAATGATCACAAGCTAGAAATGCAGTAGACAGCAAGCGTAAGCATTCAGCGCGCCAGAGAATTGTGCGCCAAAGTTCATCACTTGTGACGTCACGCCTTGATTGAAAAATCGGACATTTTAAAGAATTAATTTAAAATTAAACGTTTTTGAACATTAAAGATTTTCCTCGCCCAACTTTTTTTTTTTTGCTTTCCCTCATTCTATCAACTTCAGTGAGTAAAAGTAGTGCATTGTACTCCCGATTATCCGTGTCGGATTATCCGGTTTGCGGATTATCCCTGAAGTCAAAAATTCAAATTAAAGTTTTTTAAATTAATTAAAGCTAAAAATTATGCCAAAGTTTAATACATATTTCAAAACTAGTACTCATGTATTACTTTTTGTATTATTAGAGTATCGTAATTAAACCCGAAGTATTTTATGTACCACCGTGTACTTTGCTTATAGCCTCCAAATACACTTTTCTGCGTGCTTGGTCATATTCGGATTATCCATGTCTTTCGATTTTTCGTGTACACCCGTGCATTAATTAGCACGGATAATCTGGAGAACAGTGTGCTTTTGATTGATGGAAATGACCCCATTACCAGTTCGCCGCTTTCTGATTTTGAAGTTATTTCATTCGCTGAAAACTAACCCTATCAAAAAAATTTGCACCAATGTGATAGTAGACAGTCGACTATCATTATTTTGATGCTTTGTACATTTATCTGCCCAATATAAAAAGCATTCTCTGTTGACTACTCATTTCACTATGCTTTGTTTTATTTTGAAAAGTTGACACGTAATATTTTCAGTAGTACCAAGACTTAGCTCGATAAACCTATGTAAAATTCAAGGGATCAAAAAATGTAAAATTTTTGGAGTTTGAATTTTGCAACTAAGCATAAATTTGTCGCGTCGGCGAGAGCTAAGAGTCAGCACACATGACACTTTTCCTAATCGATTCCGAGAACGCCCCCCCCCCCCTTGTATCCGACTAGGTAGACCTGGGCTCTCTTCGGCCCTGCACGTTACCAAGAGAGAAAGGTCTCTCAGTTTCTAAAGCCCAATATCGTCATAAATTGTGACTCGCCCCATCACTACCTTTGCAATAAAGAAAAACTTTATCATCGATAGGCAACCGAAACGAAATACTGATCTACTTTCCAAGTTAGGCGAAAACTCAGATCGATCTCGGGGAGGGGGGGAGCTGATCCTCCCCCTCTTTGTAAGACTGGGCCGTGTTAAATGCCGTAAAAAACTATGTTTTCTTCTTCAAAATTTTAAAAGATTCGTACCAAGCAAGGGCGCCCATATGGGGGGGGAGGAAAGGGGGACTCGAGCCCCTCTTGGAAATTATAGCTTTGTTGCTTTTAGTACTTTTTTCTTTGCAAAAATATAAAAATATTTCTTCTCCAGCCATTAATGAATAAATAATTAAAAATGTCAAATTTTAATGACTCTAATCTGTCCTGACATCTGCCTCCATGAGGAAAATATCCTGCTAAACCATTGTTAAAATTTCTGATCCCCCCAACCTTACAATTTTGCATATGGCATCAAGTTTTCTCTGTAAATCCATGGTAATTTTTGTGGACTTTTGTCAAGAACAAAAGGTAAAACTCTTCGTAAAGATTAAAAAAATGTGACCTTTCAAGGACATTTTTTAAAAAAACTGTCCAAGTCTGATTTAACAAACTTCCCAGTCTTTTCTATTACTATTTAGCAATTTCTATAAATGCAGCATGAAGGGAACAAAGCTTCTAAAGATAAATATTTCCAAAAAAAAAAAAAAAAAACTACATTAGATTGATAACTTTTTATAGTAGATTTAATAGCCAAAAAGAAGACATTTCTAAATTATGTTGCGATAAACTTACCGAAGTTTCCGCGGTTAAAAAGGTGTACCCTTGGAATAACGAAATCATTTCTGATCAAATCGAAGCAAAAATGCTCTCGTCTCATTTCTCTGCAGCGGTTTTGTTTGCTTTTCCGATTCCTTTGCGCTGTCAGTGCCTGAAGGCACTTCAGGTATAGTGCCTAGAAAGAATAGTGTGCCGATCGGCGCTTTTTCCCCTTCGATTCTTGAAGACAAAATGTATGAAAACCGCTAGAGGGCAGTGGGGTCGAGGTGTACGTTCAATTTCGCGGTGTTTACATTAGCAGACGCGGGATTTTGTTACAATTTAGTTCCGCGTTTCTCTTTTTTATCTTTATTTCGTGAATATTTCATGAAACAGCGTTTAAGGCTTTTAATGGAGGCATCAAAGTTTAATATTAGAAGAAATAAAGCTTTATCTTGTTTCGTACCAGGGTGCAAAAGTGGATACAAAACATGCAAAGAAAAAGTTTCGCTTTTTAAAGCTCCAGCAGATGAAGAAAAACTAGAGAAGGGGAACTCGTTAATTCCCAAGTTAGATAAAGTTTTTGATAAATATTGCTCAATTTGTGCTCTGCATTTCGAAAAACATTTTATTGAAACGCATTATAAGCATATTATAAATGGTGAGGAAGTTTTGATTCCTCGAGGAAAACCTTTTTTGAAAGATGAGGCGATTCCGACAATTTTCCCAGATCTGCCAACAAACTGTACTAAAAAAATACCAAAGCAAAGGTCCATCAGGAATTATGCAGTTAAGAAAAATGTTCCCTGTTTGAAAAAAATAAAACTTGATCTTTCCACAGATGAAACTGAAATAACCACATATAAATCTATTATAAATGAAATTGTGCATATTAATTTGCCTAACGAATATTGGGTTTGTCTGAAATTTTAAAAATCTCCAAATATTGTAGTTTTTGTATATACTTAAAATTATGTGGAAAATAATATTGACGATAAAAAGATCATTATTGAAGTAGAAGAAAATTTACAAATCAATGCTACTATTTTAGTCAAAGGTGTAAAAGTAGATTATCCTGTTCTTAAATCAGTATCTGATGTCAGAAAACTTTTTATTGACGTTGACGCTAGAATCGTGTGCAATGGGATGGGTACATCAGAGGAATTCAAATTTGTGTTGCCTGTAATGAAACGAACTGAATATTTTGCTGATGGTTCATCTTTAAGACACTGTAAATGTCAAGGTTTTGTATTGAGTGAAAAATTAAGTTGTAATTTTTGTAAAAATAAACATAAATATTTGTTGACACAGAGAGCTCTGAAAAACAAAAGAAATATAGCAAATTTACAAAGAAGTATGGTTGCGAAAAAAAATTAAAAATATGCATCAAGTAACTTACCGTCTGAAGAAAAAATCAATGGATTTATCAAACAAATTAAAAGTTAAGGAAATTAAGAATAAGGCGAAACTTTCGAAACCTTTACAGTTAACAGCAAAGCAAAAATTAGCAATTGATGCTTGCGTTGCTGCATCCAATCGTAAAAGTTGCAATGGAATTTACTCATTGTTTCAGCATCAATGAATTACATTGTGATAGCATTTTGGATATGATTAGTTTCATCAATCCAGCAAAAATCCCAAAAGTTGATTGTTTACAACATCAAAATGAATTAACGCAAAAAATTGTTGTGCAGTTTATTATCACGAGGCTTAAACAGATAAATAAAAATCGTCAGTCGAAAAGAAAAAAAATCGCTTTTTTAAAGATGAGAAGAAATAACTGAAGGGTAATACATTAGTTGTCTATCAATTTGTAGATACAAAGACAAGGATGCCTTCAAAACAAAATTTTACACAATTGACTCTGAAAGTTTGATACTTATATTTTAAGGCAAATGTATTATCAATCGAGATGGCTTAGGGCGCCGTTTGTTGCTGTTTTTAATGCCACTTGGGAGACTCAAGCCCCATTCATGTAACTGTAAGTGACCGACCATAAGACTTTCGGACAAACGGAATTCACGAGCACGTAAATTATATTTAAAATAAAAGTTTTTTTTCTTGAATTTCAGCTTTTTAAAATCCTGTACAAAATTAATAATTATTATTGTTATCGCGTCCCTCGTTATCGAGATAAAAGGTATTTAAGTCTCCCAAAATTTTAAGAAAAGTGGCAAATTTAAACACTTGTCGAGAGATTGAAGGTACCAATTTCTCACAGACGAGTTCCTCCTCTGCATGTGGCAGGACATCCATATCTACAGAGCGTGAGAAAGATGTCTGTCCCCATCGAAACTCGCTAAATTTGGAACAACGAGACTCGTTTTTCTTAAAATTCCCATAGGCTTTAAAATCTCATATATCGACAACGGGAAAATATTTTTGCGCCCAAAAACATGTATCACAATGTTCTTTTGATCGCTACTTATTTAGATTTTTTAATTGTAACACTGTCATGTTTTCTAATTAAGGGTATTGAGATTCAGAAGCTGCGCTTCCTTTTATAAGAACATTTTTAAGATATCATAAGCAATGTTAGACAAAGGAGAGGGACGAGGAGGTTCCCCATTTGTTTTCAGTTTTTAAGGACACATTTCTTTCGCTATTTTACATATGAGATAAAAGATAAAGATACGTAAATACTTTTTTTTAAACAGTGATAGCGTCAGATTCAAAAACTACTTCTATTTCGAGAATTATCGACAACAAAACCGTTTGCTGACAAGTTCTAAAGAACGTTGTAAAAATAAGCAAACTAGCAGTTTGACGTTGATGAGTATTACCGAAAATTCAACAAATAATCAAGCCAGCTGTTTGCCAATTGCAGTTATTTGCAAATTAGTATGTAGTTATATATGTGATCGAAGCAAGTGGCCCAATTATTTTTTTAATGTAAGGAAAGTCCTTGAAAATTAAAAAAAAAAAAAAAAAACAGGTCAGAGTCGGTAGGTTTTCAAGCGACTCCGACTCTTCGACTCAGACTGAGAAGCCCTGATAATTTTAATTAGCTTCAAGAATTTAGATGCAGTTTTATTTTGTAACTAGCGGTACCCGCACGACTTTGCCCGAAGGAAAAAAATTAAAAGGTCATTTGATTAGCCTGTATATTTACAAATAATGGATGATGAATTTCTCGCCAATTGGCAATGTTCATTCGCTCTTCCCATGTTACGATTCCACGTCAGGATAATTTCGTAATTTACTCGTCCATCTTATAATAATTCTGCTTCGGAAACTGTTTTTAAAATTTAAAAATAAAAAAAGAACAAAATCGAATTTTTGAAAAATCGCTTCGAGGTGCACACCCCCATGCTACAAACTAACTTTGTACTAAATTTCATGAAAATCGGCCGAACGGTATAGGCGCTGTGCGCGTCAAAGGGATCCAGACAGAATTCCGGACAGAAATCCAGACAAAAATCCAGACAGAGAGATTCAGCTTTATTATTAGTAGAGAATAAGAGACGCGCTGTTATTGAATACTTAGGGGCCATTCATTAATTACGTAAGGATGATTTTGGCAATTTTTGACCCCCCTCCCCCATGTAAGGGTACGTAAGAAGGGGTACGTGTAAGGGTACGTAAGGGTACCCCCCATTCTTATGTAAGACTCCATTTCGTTTTCAAAATGATAAAATAACAAATCTTGATTCGTTACATCACTGGAATCGTTATTAAATTCACATTATTAAATTAAACCTTTTGCGTGAAGAAATAGTTACCGAAAAAAATCTAAACTGAATGTTTTTTCGACTTTTTTTTTTTGATGGAACATTAATTACAAATAAAACATGCCGTACGCAATGCGACTCCTTTATTATATTTTACACTATAAATTCTTTGTAAAACAAATAAAAAAACATCTTATCCTAACACGTTTTTTACCTTCCAGACGCAAATGGAACATAATCTCTGCCAAATCATTTGACCCCGCAATTTCTAATGTGAAATATCGACTTGGAAAATATTATGTAAGAATGAGTTTGACCCTCCCCCCAAGTAAGGTACGTAGAGGCTTTTCCAACCCCCCTCCTCCTCGGGACCCTTACGTATTTTATGAATGGGCCCTTATAGTCTACTATTTTCATTGAAGTAAGGTAGTTTTATAATAAGGTAATAAGGTAATTTTATATGCTTCAAAAAATAAACGAATACCCATGTAACAATTAGCACTTATTACAGAATTTGTCTTTTGCGCAGAAATAAGTTTAATCAGAAAAACGGGGCTTTTAAACAGCGCAATCAGCATGCAATCGCTGATTTAAAACGAGTCTGATTGAGGAGCATAACGTACTACTCGAGTGCAGCGCCACCTGGGTTTTCCTCAGATCTGACCTCACTTTTTCCCCGCCGATCGGCACACTACTCTTTCTAGGCACTATACTTCAGGGGTGTGTTTCGAACGGGATCCACTGACTCCTCTAAAGAACAATATCTCCCCTTCCACACAAATTCTGATTCAGAGCTCCCCTTTTCTGGATGTCGCGTAAATCCTGTCAGGTGTAAATCTAGTTTGCGACTAAAAAGTACAACGAGCATGATGTTTCGTCACAACCAGGGTGCAACATTTTGCGCCATCTATTGGGTAAAGGGAGTTTTTTTCTGGACTGTTCACAACGCCTTTTGTGACTTCCCGTATCTTCTGTAGCAATTTGCGCATTTAATGTTTTGTGACTACAAATTAACAGTAATTATGTTAGACTGTGATCTAGATGCCAATGAAAACGCAGACATTTAATGTTCCAAGTTTTGCATGCATTGTTTTGGTGAAATATGTAAAAATTCAATTTCTGTGCACAGTTTCGAAGATCAGGAGAATGATATTGAATGTTGATGCTTTTTCTTTCTACAATTTTACTGACATTACTATCTTGACGTTTCGCAGTGACTTTTTCCATTGCCTTGATCTTTTTCCCCTGTTTTATTCAGGTCTTTGGTATGGTAGATGGCGTTTGCCGTTGTTATGCAATTATTGCCGAGACGGGTTAATCTTAGTCGTACGGGTTAGTTATTGGCGAGACGGGTTAGTCTTTGACGGGGCAGTCAAAATACACTGTGACTGTGTTGGTTTGATACACCAATTCTTCTTCCTTGCTGCGTTGCTGATACCAACTGACGGCAGCATTTGCTCTCTCCATCCATAATTTTATTTGGTCAAGGTCAATGCAATTCTCAAGTTCTTTGTCGATTTACTGGGGTTCGAATTCGTAGACTTCGAAATAATCATCTAGATGTCTAAACAAGTAGTCTTCTTATTTGGTGCGAGAACTCGCAGTACTAATTTCCGAGCCCTCGGAGCAAACACCGGCATTATCGTCGTCCCTCTGTTGGCTTTGCGAGGAGTCAAAGTCCCCCGCACGAATAATTTCCGCAAACGGGTTTCTAACTTCCGTCGCAAACCTTCTCATCTCCATCCTTCTGACTCGAATCATTTCAGTCTTAACCTCCTGATGTTCTACCCATTACCTGCTTTCGATGTTCCTTTTTGTATCGTTTGTTGCTTTGCATAATCCTACATCAGATATCCGACAGCGCCATCTGTTGGTTGCCAACAGAACTATTTTTGTTCCTTGCCCCACAAAAACTCGGCTTTTTTCCCATCCGTTTACTGCAACCGCATCTTTTTATCTTTATTCGCTTTCGAATTATTCATTTTTAAAGTTGGTCATTTCCGCAGGATCACCCAGTATTATTCTGTCTGCAACATAGCCCTTGGAAGCTACAGTATGCGAAATAGCAGGACGCAAAACACAGTAACTTCTTCTGGATTCGAAAAATTTGGCGATCCCGCAAGCGCAGTGGGGTCGTTTCCAAAATTTTAAAAGTATTTTTCTCTGAAAGAGCATGCTTAAAAACATATGTTCTGACCATTGTTTGATAAATTTGTCTACGTTTAATATTTTCAAAAAATTACTTAAATCGGCGCTCTTTCATTGTTTACGGCTTCTGCCGATGACATCGCAAATGATGAAATGCCATTCAGTGTTGCCATTCACAGTGCAAAATATTTAATTCGCATCTTTACTCACGTGTATTGGCAACGATAGGGTTGATAGCATGCTTAGATCGCAATTTTAATTCGCTGCTTGATTATCATAACGTGGCAACGTAGTAGAAACATGAACCAAAGAGCATCATTTGTGACGTCATCAAGACCACGCCTTGTTTGAAAAATCGGACATTTTAAAAAATTAATTTAAATAAAACGGTTGGGAAAATGAAAGTATTTTCTGTTATTTTCTATGTTTTTTTTTTTTTTTTTTTTTTTTTGTTCATTCTATCTATTTCAATGATTAAAAGTAGGACTTTTGACTGAAGGAAACCACCCCATTCCGCCGTTCGTTTTCGACAAAGGCGATTTCTGCCACTGCCCTACGCAACTGAAGCCCATCTTTGAATTTTAACTGCTCTCGCGAACACCTTCGCTAACAACAGCCTACCTAGTAAGAGTAATAAAGCATTCAACAAGAATTTCGACAAGCGAGTTTTCAGATTTTATATGTCTATCAATTTTTTGTCCTATAAAAAGCTGGGAGCCATTGACCAGGGGTCGTCAAGTAATTTTTTAATCCGGCTCCAGAAGCAAAAAATTAACCACCCTACATTTATATGTATTTTTTATTTTTTCATGCAATTTAATTATTATTTAAAACAATAGTTTGTCGTTTTTTTGCGTCTAAAAATCAACGCAAAAAATGTTTTTTGAGATCTTGGGATTTTTCAAAGTTAAGTTATTTATGCATTTCCGAACGTATATGAGCCTTTTCTTAAAACTATTGTTAATTTATCAAGGGAAATGGCTCAGATCAGTCAATTACCAGATGCTAAGAAAATTTTAAAAATTAAAAATTAAGAAAAAAAGATGGTAGTGGCGCCGAAAAGTATTAATATCTTCAGAAGAAGGTTTTAATAAATGCTTTGTGTTATTTTTGCTTTCAAAATAAATTTATTGTCCAATTTTTGCGCAATTCCCACCTGAGTGAAGCTTTTATCCGAATTCCATTAAAAACCATCAAACGAAAACCTAAAGTAGTCGGGGAATGTGGTGCAAAGTGATGTAGTGGAGCAAAGTGAAATGATGAAATACTTACTCTGCTTTTAGCGCCACCTATCTAGTAATATTTTGACTATGTAGTAACACATGTAGTCTATTCTAGTCAAGATAAAATTACCTCTAAAAATCATAGAATGCGATATTACATGCAAATTTGCAAAAACTGATACTCATATTGAAATATTTTGTTGAAAGTCAAAAATTATTTTTGGTATTATCAAATCCAGTGGCGAATTTAAGGGGGCAGCTGTGAGGCTGCAGCCGCCCCCAGACCAGAACTAAACGGTGATTTATTTATTTGTGTGCTTTATCGCCATATGTTATTATTCGAATGAACTAAATATGAGAAATGGACCCTATTCATTAAACAATGGAAACTGCAGTACTTTGAAAAGGAAGAAAGAACTGGATATCATGAAGCAATACTGGCTACAGATCAATCAAGTCTAGGATATAATGCTTAAACCTTGCACCGTATAAAGGACACCTTTTTTCAAAAACGGACAAGTTAATTCTTTTACTGAATTCGGTATATTTCTTCTAGAAAGCAGAAGAAAAGAAACTACTTTCCCGAATACCAATATCGTTTTTCTAGTATCTAACCGAAATATTCCTCCCTCATCTGATGAAATCGATACGCGGAATACAAATACAAGATCAAATAAAGTAGTATCACGTTTAAAACAAAGCAGCTGAAATAATTTTTACCATTAAAAAAAAATCTTAAAATGCTTTCAAACAGAAAAAAGTATTAAAAATAATAAAGCTCATGGGGGAAAAAACCCTATTTAAATATATATATATCCTTTGCTGAGCTCTTTCTTCCGAGAGGAAGAAAAAAACGCCTCGGACTTTATTTTTTCCTCCTAACCAAAATAAATAAATAAATGCACTTTGAAAAATAAATAAAAATTAACGAAATGTCCACTAAAAGAAGTAGTTTCCATCATCAATGTAGTTTTCATCATCAAAAAAATTAGTCTGCGCAGCTCTTTATGTTTAAAGAAAAGGACTCCGAATTTCGCTTTATTTGCTTCACTGACGCTTAATTTGGACTTTTGGACGGTTCAAAATTGAACTGAAACTTGTTCAAATTAGAAAGTCTTTCCCAAACATGCTCATCATTGAAAACTTTATTAAACATAGTTTGTTTGAAGCAGATCCGTCTAAAAGTACAAGATCTCGCCTTAAATTTCCCCGTAAGAGCTAAGTTTTTTTTTTTTTTTTTTTTTGAACTGTTCAAAATTGAACGAAAAATTGTTGAGTTAAAAAAGTGAAATGTGAATGAGATATCCTTGCCGAAATTTTTCGAACCAAAAAAGAAAGTTTGATCAAATCGGACTATTCACTCAAAAGTTGTTAGAAGGGACCGGGAGGCCAGCAGACACACATTTCCAGCACCTCAATATCCTACATTCTAATTTAAAATCTGTCGATATTTATTTAAATATTTTATTTATTTTTGATTTTACTTTTCTTTCTTTTCTTTCTTTTTTTTTTGGGGGGGGGGGCGATATTTTAAGCTGCGTTAAGCCCACTTTCATGCTTTCTTCGTTTTTCTTTTGCGGGAAAGTAGCCTTAAAAAGACGTTCTGAATAGATCGGTGACTTTCTCACTTCGTTAACTTTTTTGCCTTAATGCTATATCTTTTAACTAAATATATATTTTCAATATTTAATGACATATTTTACTTAAAATACTCACAAAAAGTATTAATAATGTGGATCAACTGCATTTTGAGTTTAAATTTTATTAAAAAGAAAAATAAGATGTAGGCGAAATGTCCTTTCTGTCCCCTGTCCTCAACATACATTTGTCAACGTTTGAATCAATTTATATTTCGGAAAAGAATCAAGATAAAAAGATTCGGTGTGCAGTAAGCCACAGCGCCATCTGTTAGTCGAAAACAGTATTTCTGTTTCGTTGCAACACAAAACTCGGCTTTTTTCCGATTCGTTCAGAGCGAACTGCATCTTCTATCTTTTTTCGTTTTCGAATTATTCACTTTTGATGTTGGTTTTGACTTTTGGATCACTCTGTGTATTTTTGGATTTTCTTAGGATGACATCGAAATTAACATTTTAAGGCTCGAATTGCCATGCGGATGAGCGGTCAAATAAGATGGATGCGTTGATGTGACGAACATAAATACACAAGTTTGGGCCGATTGGGGATAGAGCTGTCCCATTTATTCTTTTCTGGTTCAGAACCCCGTCTCCCTGTCAAAAACAAAGTTACTTGCTTTCGTCTGCATCCAGTTTTCTTGCAGCAGTTCGAATTTTTTCAAGTCATTAAAACTTTTCTCAACGTACTTTATCACAAGCCATCATGGTTATGGCAGACTTCATGCAATGTACCGACAACCCTGTTGAGCTAAGGCTCGTATATAAGGGGAGCTGACTTATCCGACATTTTGCTTCTAAAGTTGTCGATCGAAAAAAATAGTATTTGCAGAAATGTCTCATTGTGTAGAAAAAATAGTGACCAAGCTTGGATGTGTTGCTTGATTTATGTTTGATTATTTTATTCTGTAGATGAAAACGATTTAATTAATACAAATTGAAAATAAATAAGGTGTGAAAATGAGATTTACTGCGGTAAACATATCCCGATACATTTTTGTTGAATTTGTGAACTAAATTGTTGTTCTAGAATTCACCTTAAGTGACATTTTACTGGATTAACATCAATTTTTTTACGACATAGCAACCAGCGAATATTATAACACAAGATATAAACACTAGAACCGAGATTGGATCCAATTTTGTCTTGAAACCAAAATGTCGGATAAGTCAACCTGCCCTTTTCCAGGGGCTCTATGTTGAGCCATCCAGAAATTGCAGTTATGTCCATATTGTGGACAGTCGGGAATCGGCGTTACCGAGCTGGCAGTCGATTCTCATCTTTGGGGAGTAATGACGTAGATTATATGAGTTTTTGAGGCCGGTATATAAACGCAAAAAGCGTTATCCTCATATATGAACAGCGAATTCATTGATCGAGTAACTCTGTGACGTCATCAACAATGAAACTCGTGCCACAGCATGATAATTTTAAAATATTTTTTGGTAATGTTTGACATGCAGGGAATCGCTACATTTTGATAGGGCTGAACGGTAACTAAACTGTTTTACTGGTAAGAGTGATTTTAGGAGAATGAAGAAACGGAAAAGTGGTCAACAATGAACGCCATCTACTGGAGTTTAGGGTTAATCCACTGGAGTTAGGGCTAAAATTTCAGCCACCAAACGCGCAATTGATCCGTTCAAATGTAGAAGCAATTTTCACCCGTCATATCTTGACGGGTGATTTTCTAGTAAGTTATATATTTCGCTATCCCCCCCCCCCCTTTTTTTTATTTGAAACACATCTCGACGGCCCATTAGATTTTAAAATAAATAAATAAATAGACATGCTTCAAAGGCACCAATATAGCCTGTTATGTTTATTTATGAACTTACTTTTTCAAACTCAACTTAGCCAAGGGTTTATGTACTGTACTGAAGACTTTTTTTTTCTGAAAGAAAGATGTTGGATACAGCAGTCCTTACTTCGGTAAACTAGATAATACAGGTTTTCTTTCATTCGTAACTGATACTTGTTTCTATCAGTCAAAAGTACTATTTTTAGTCACCGAAGTTGATAGAATAAGAGCTCTCAAAACGTAGTAACAAGTATGGCCAAAGCTGATGCAGAATTGCGAGCAACCATCAACAGCTTATTAGCTTGCAGCTCTAGCCAAGCTACATCATCCAGAGACTACAATTCGCCCTCTTTTGGGCTCAATAAATTTGAAATAGCCGAAGTGAGTGGTTGCGAAGCACTGAATAAAAATGCTGATTATATTTTGAAACTTGTAGTGAAGCATATTCTTCGCAACAGTAAAAAGTCTGCAACTTGTAGCAATTCAGGAAAAATTTTCGCAAATATACTTGATTTTCCCAGGAAACTGATTTACACCCGTGAATACCCGGAACGCTACCCAGAAATAATGTGTAATGTTTCAGAATTTTTTTAGTGATCGGATCCTACATATGAATCCCATGTTTGAAAATGGTATATTTTAATACAGTAAACTTCCGATTATCCGCGGAATAGGGCGGCACGGTAACCGCGGATAAGCGAAAACCGTGGATAATCCGAATAACAAGTAAAAAAAGATTTTACTGTATACAATAGGAAAAAGATGAATAAACACTCCCACATGCATTTAAATCATATTTAAAAACAATGCTACATTCCATCCTCTAACATAGAATGTAAAAAATGTACATATGTAAAAGCTACAGGGTGTTTGTTCTGAAAAGACTGACTTGTTTTAAAAAATTTATAACAAGAAAACGGTAAATGATGAAAACATAATTCTTGCAGAAAATTCATGTGGTGGGTCGTAAATTCCCCTCCCCCCCCCCAGTTCCAAATTTTAGTTGAAAATTTTCTTAATAGATGGCGCTGCAGATAGTAAGCCCGTAAATCAAACGATATACAGAAAATTAGAATATAATTTTTCGAAAATAATGAACAAAAGAACAATACAAAATTTTCAAATAATCGTCGGCTGTAATCCCATTTCGCAATCGGAGGAAAAATCGGTGAATTTCAATTTCTCTTTTTTGACTTACCGACTTACTATGTGCAGCGCCTTCTATTGAAACATTTTTGCACTAAAATTTTGAACTCTGAGGGAAAAACTTAAGGGCACACCACATGAATTTTCTGCAAGAATTTGTTTTTTTTTTTAATCATTAACCTTTTTCTGCTATACATTTTTGAAGGATTTCTTTTTCAGGACACCCTGTAAAAACGAACAGTAACACAATCATAGGTTTAAAAAACAGTTAATGACCGTTAAAAAAATAGTGAAAAACCTGCGGATAGTCCGAAGCGCAGATAAACCGACCGCCGATAATAGGGATGTACTAAAAACGGAATAAACCTTCAAATATCTACTTTTTTCTTGATATGCAGACAGGACGCGTCGTTAAAATGTAGAGGAAGATAATTTTACATACCGGATTTCATTATAAAATGTTAATTTGTTTCTCGTGTATTCTTCTTACCGTTAAAAGCTTTGCTTAGGAGATTTATGCGAAGAACTGCATATTCATAAGGACTCTGCAGTAGCTATTTCGGCTGCGCGCACAGCCTGATTCAACAACTTACCCGCTATCAGCAAACCATCTTCGCGTGTTTTAATACGCCCATGCGAAACAAGCCCGGGGAATTAAAAGTTTTTCATACTCATTACAAAGCCTCGTGTGTACTTTTACGGGCTTTTGTCTAGTCGTTTCGAGGATATGAGGAGCCCTAAACGCGGGTAGTAACACTTGTTGAAGAGGTTTTAATGATTCTTTTTTATTGAAGCTGGAATTTCTTCGCTGGTTTATGTGATCCAACAAACACTTCTAGTGTGCAAATAAGTGCCTGACGTCTGCATTTCAGCAAGTGGTGTTATGAAATTCTTCGGACGTAGCTTTTACGCGGGTTTTCCTGAGCTGTTTCGCGCCTATGACTTTATTTTTTAAGGTGTGAAATGTGCAATTTATTGCATATTTGTATCCAATTGCCAGTTAGTACTGAACCTATAAGTAGTGCACTTTTTTTCTGAGTTACGCATAGCAGAAAAAACAAGGATATGACGAAAAACATCGTTATACGTCTTTTTTTTTTTTTTTTCAGAGGACTGACGTGAAACGACGTAGAGCTGAAAACGCACGAACAATCGATAATATATATATTTGATTTGTAATGCAAATTTATGATAATACTAGTGGTATCCGCACGGCTTTGCGCGGAATAGAAAATTAAAAGGTCTTTTGGTTCGCCTGTATATTTACAAGTAATGTATGGTGAATTTTCTCGCCAATTGGCTTGTGCCCATGTTACGGCTCCACGTTATGATAATTTCGAAATTTACTCGTCCATATTACGATAATTTTGTTCTTAAAATGGAATAGAAAAAGAATCACTTCGAATATTCGAAAAATCACTTCGAGGTGCACACCCCCATGCTACAAACTAATTCTGTGAAATTTCATGAAAATCAGTCGAACGGTCTAGCCGCTATGCGCGTCACGGAGATCCTGACAGAGATTCCGACGGACAGAGAGACTTTCAGCTTTATTATTAGTAAAGATTATTTATAAGCTTTTAATCAAGGTTTTAGGCAACTAATAAAAATTAATCTGTAATAGTTTAAAATTAAAACCATTAAATGAACATTGTAAAATTTATCATGACCAAAAATTACGAATTAAATTTTCTATTACAAACTAAACAAAATTGAAACTTCGGGCATCTTGCGTTGACAGCCAGACATCCTTCGGGACCCCTACGTAATCAATGAATGGCCCCTAACAGAACAAAACTTCTAAAAATAAGCAAAAAGTATTAAGAGGCGACTAATGTAATGCAAATCAATAAGAATCATAACACTAACAATGCAATAGTTGCTAATTTAAGCAAAAATAAAATTCTTAATGCATTTTATTTGCGCACAACAATGTTTAACACATAATAAATTTAGAAATTAGAAAAAGATAGCTACTGTGATTTTTAACATATATTTCGACACTTTCAAAAACCTGTTACTCAGTTTTGATTTATTCAATTTACTATGCATTTTTTGTAGACGCGAGCCATACAAAATCAGATTTCATTAAGTAGAAAAAAGTAAAGAAATACATTTAGCTATTGTTAAAATAAAAACTTTATGACAACTTCTCAGAAACAAATTTAAACATTACACTTTGAAAAATAAAATAAATTTCAAGTAGCATCGCTGCAAAGAAAACTCAAAACGATTTTTTTCTTCTTTAAAAATTTTTAAACTGTGTGTACTGACGTCTCTAATTTGTTAGTCATGTCCAAGAAAGAATGCATTCTACTATTGCTTTAGCGACTTAATTTTGCTTTAATGCACAAATGATGTTTACTTAAATATGTTTTGGACTAGCTACCAATAATATTTATTAACAAGATATTATAGATTTATACATTATAAAGTACAACTCCAAGCATACGTAGCTACCAGTTTTTTATAAACATCTCTTCTATTTTTATTCCATTTACTTGCAAGATAGTTTCTGTGTCCTAATATCATGAAAAAGACTATTGCATCGCACTAACGAAGTGAATGCATTTTATTTGCCGAATGCTTTGATTGGAATCGTGACATTATTGCGTAATAATGCTAATTGCACTCCCATTCGCATAATCTATATTTTATGTAATTAACATGTGTTCATTATAATTAACTTTGATTGTTGATGGGTAATACTGTGTCCGACTTAAATTCAAATTACACGCTGCTTTCTCGCTCCCAGGTGTATACCGTAACTTTGAGGCACTACTGTTTTATACATCTGAAAAGTAAGAATAATACGACCCAATGAGAAATGCTTCGCCATCCCACTTGGGATCAAGTTCGGATACAGACCGCTATTCTAGTGGGAAAGGTCATGGTAAAGATTGAGCTCTTGAGCTCCCCCCCTCCCCCATAAACGAGCCTACGGTTTTAGGTGAGAAAAATTTCTGAAATCGTTTAGGTGTCAGTAAAAAGCATTACATCCGCCAGAAATGAGTTAGCTATAGAGCAAAAACATAAGTAATTAATTTATCAGCAATGAAAATAAGTAGTATTTTAAATATTTACTAAGAAAAAAAAGAAAAAAAAAGAACTGAAATCGTTTATATTTTATTCATGAAGTGTTTGAATACAACGTGGACGGATAATATTTGTCGACGGTGTAGTTGGTGGTGGTGGTGGGGGGTGGGGGGGTTCATGACCCCATGACCCTTCCCTTGTATCCACCCCTGACTGGGGTTGCGACCCTCAGTTTGGGGAACACCGATAATTTGACGCAACGTTTTTGACAGTTAACGAAGAATGTTGTCTTTCACAGAACAGAAAATATGTAAACCGCAGAAAAGAATTCTCCAATCCGGTAAAATTTTCGTTGTAGTTTCCAGTTTTTCAATCATTTTGTATTTTTTTTTTAAATGTTGTGACTAAACGTACTCAAATATTTATCGCATTTAAAAATTAAAGCTCCTAATGCAGACACGAATGCAATATTATAGTTTTCTCGCAAAAGAAAGTAAATAAAGGTAATTCTCGGATTTATTTTAATACAAGTATATAACATTCAATGTGGGGCACATTACCCTCTGTCGAGTTATCAGTGGGGCAAATAATCTGTAATCAGGTGGGGTATGTAACCTTCCTGTAAAGGTTAATTGCCCCACCACTTCTTGTTCAAACAGCAAGCCAATTTTGCTGCAGTCACCGGTAAGAGCCTTTTTTTGATGTTCTCTTCTTTACTAATAATAAAGCTGAAAGTCTCTCTGTCCGGAGGATGTCTGTAGGATGTCTGTGACGCGCATAGCGCCCAAACCGTTCGGCCGATTTTCATGAAATTTGGCACAAACTTAGTATATAGCATGGGGGTGTGCACCTCGAAGCGATTTTTCAAAAATTCGATGTGGCTCTTTTTCTATTCCAATTTTAAGAAAAAAAATATCATAAGATGGACGAGTAAATTACGAAATTATCATAACGTGGAACCGTAACATGGGCACAAGCCAATTGGCGAGATACGAAATTATCATGACGTGGAACCGTAACATTAGTACAAGCCAATTGGAGAGAAAATTCGCCACACAGGCGAACCAAAAGAACTTTTAATTCTTCTATTACGGGCAAAGCCGTGCGGGTGCACACTAGTACTGTGTAAAGAGATAATTTAACGGTGACGTCGACGAACTTCCAGCAACACCAACGTTGCCTGAAGAACCATGCTCAAAGAACTTCGGGTAAAAGGGCTTCATGCTCTGTAGGCCCGCTACAAATAACGTGCTGCTGCTGAGTGGATTGTCGAGTCGTATGTCGTATCAGTAGTATCATGTTAGCCGCCTGTCCTTTCTCGTAGATGGGTGGCAGTTTCAGAACGCAGAATAATATCATTTAAGATAGGATGAGAGTTGGGCAAAAGATGTGTAATCGCAAATGTTCACTTGTTTGCCTCAGCTATTGCATCTTTTAGCAGACATCGCTCATTGGACTTTCTGCTTTAACATTCCATATTGCTTGAAACGAGAAGAATGGGCCCTGCCACTTCGTAGATAAGTTTAAACCATCACTTATTATAAGTGAAGATTTTTATATATTCCACCTAAAAATTGGAAATTTCTGATGATATTTAATTTGTATCCCTCTTAAAACAAATCTCCCCCTCCCCCCCTCTCTGAACGCTTTAGCAAACAGACATTTTTCGCTCTTCAGTTGAGGGTTAGTTTTTTTTGAGGTTGAGGAGGGGTGATATATTGAACACGCACCTCGTTACTTTTTCGTTTGCTCGACTCATTTCATCGCCAAGAATAAGTAAAATAATTATGACGATTACATAAATTATTTGTGCTCAGTTATCATGTTAAATTCACACACACACACACATATATATATATATATATATATATATACTGATGAACCAAATTAAGCGATGGAAGGCCTTTTTTGACAATAATGTGTGCAAAGCAAAAATTTAAGTGCCATTCATTGGCAGGAGTTATTGCCAACAATCTAGTCTGCCGCCTCTAGTATGGTGTGTGGTCACCTTTGACAGATAGACAGAATGAACAACGAGTATGCATGCTGTTAACGAGAGAGTAAATGAGTTCTTGTAGAAAATCCTCCCACTCTTCACCAATGAAGCTTTTAACTCCTGAATGGTTCTTGGTGGGGGTTGGCTTACCGCAATAGCCCTCCCATGAGCATCCCAAGCATGTTCAATTTTGGTTAAGAACAGGCGACTTGGCTGACCAAGCCATTCGATGAATATCTTCGATTTCCAGATACTCCTCAACCAGGACAGTCATATGTGGTAGGGCATTTTGCGTCCCTAAAAACGAATTCCGGATCAACAGCACCCCTGAAAAGACGCACATAGGGTTGTAGGATCTCCTGCCTGCATCTCTGGGCATTCACAGAACCAGTGTCAATCACATGGAGTGGTGTACGGTTATCTTGCATAATCTCTGTCCAAACCATCAGTCCTCCACTAGCATAATGGTCCCTTTCCATGATGTTACTGGAATGGTATCGGATCCCAGGTTTCCTCCATATGAATATTCGCCGAAAATCAGTTCGTAGACTGAATCTGGACTCATCTGTGAAAAGAACATTCGCCCTTTGAAGCTGTGTCCAGTGTTGGTGTTGTTTGCATTACTGTACACGCTCTCTTTTGTGGGAGTGAGTGAGTGGGATGCAAATGACGGGCTTCCTGGCATACAACTTTCTTTCTCTGAGCCTACTGGCAACTGACTTCTTTGAAACTAATGTTCCTGTAGCAGCAGCGAGGTCCCTAGACATTTGTTGTATTGTCGACGCCCTTTAGCACTTGACTGTAAGTAACAAATTCTGGTCTTTATGGGGCGTTGTTGTTCTCAAACGACTTCGTCCGGGTCTTCTGGACACTGTCCCACTGTTCTTAAACTGACTCCACAAATTCGAAACGACGCTTAGAGTTGCACCCAATTCCCTAGCAACCTGAGCTTAACACAGTCCCGTCTCAAGTCTACCCATTTTTCTCCACCTCAAATCTTCGCCTAAACAATGACGATCACTCATTTCAACTAAAAACCAACAAAAAACAACAATTTTATTCAAGAAACACAAAACAATGACGTTCACTCATTTCAACTAAAAACCAACAAAAAACAACAATTTTATTCAAAAAACACAACACAAATCGCTACTGTGTTGCAGTGTTATGATCTAAGCAGCTGGCCGCAGACTTTAATGCCTCGTGCTGCCTTAGCAACGTCCACAAGAATACGTAAACTCATCACAGCGACAGCAGCGCCATAGTGTCATTATATGGCAACCAACTGTCCAGGTCTTATGTGATATTTTCCGAGAAATGTTTGAAACTGCTTTCCATCTCTTAATTTTGTCTACTAGTGTATTTATATATATATATATATATATATATATATATATATATCTCCCCTTATACCAACAATGATCTGTTCCATTAATGACCCTATGCCCTCACACCCGGCAAAAGAGCTCCCGCTCTCCACCGAAGTTAAATCATGATATATATATATATATATATATATATATATATATATATATATATATATATATATATATATATATACACACACACACACAAACAGTCAGTGGCGCACACAGGAATTTTTTAAAGGGTCTCGAAGGTACACCGTTCGCATATTATACTCCAGCAACCAACAGGCACCCAAATACAGTGAAGCACCGTTTATACGTTTTTATCAATTATACGTTTTTAAAATTGGTCCTTGCAAAGTCTAATACACATTAACCTATACCTATTATACGTTTTTTCGTTTGTAAGCTTTTAGTTCCTTCAAAAACGTATAAATGGTGCTTCACTGTATATTCTTTAATTTTATCTATTGTTGAGAAAAAAAAGCATTAAAAAATATTTAACAACTACTTAGAATTAGTTAATAAATAAATTTAATAATAACAAATACTTGAGTAAAATACCAGCATGCACAAGAATGAATGCATTTACTTTTATCATAAATAAAAATGGAAACAGCGTAGCAAAATCATCCTTAAGGAACGATATACAGGGTGATTATAATTAAAGTTCCATTTTCAAAATGCTGCAAAAATAAAAACACTGGTCAGAATGATGTCAGATTTCAGCAGCATTTTATCGAGGAAGGGGGAAAACGTATGGCAAATGAAAATTAAATAGTTGAAATTTATAGCAATTGATGGCGCTGTAAGCATCATAATTTAATATCGATCGTTTATTCTTTCATCAAATTGGTCTTTAACTATCGTGAGACTGGCACAAAAAATGTTCAATATGTTGTCCCCCGTTTTCTGAAACAAGTTAAACTCGAGAAACGGCATGTTCCACAACTGATCGAAGTTTTTCCGGGCTAACGTTTAAAATGTGTTGCGCCATGCGTGCCTTCAGCTCTAAGTTTGCAATCGGAGCACTGAACACAACAGCTTTCAGATAGCCCCATAGCCCGAAGTCACACGGGTTAAGATCAGGTGATCTGGACAGTCAGGCTGTATGGAAATGGCGGCTGATAATTCTAGCATTTCCGAAATGGCGCTTCAGCAGCTGCTTCACTGGATTCGCGATGTGCGGAGGTGCGCCATCTTGCATAAAAATGACTTCATCCACGTATACGCGCTGCTGTAGAGCTGGAATGATGTGGTTGCGCGAAAGGCATTCACAGCGCTTACCAGTTACGGTACACGTAACAGGACCGGAGGCACCAGTCTCTTCGAAAAAATATGTAAATCAGGACAGCTGTCATGCGCATTAAATTATGAAGCTTACCGCGCCATCTAGTGCTAAAAATTTCAACTATTTATTTTTTATTTACCATACGTTTTCCCCCTTCTTCGATAATATGCTGTTGAAATCTGGCGTCATTCTGACCAGTGGTTTTATTTTTACAGCGTTTTAAAAATGGAACTTTCATTATAATCACCCTGTATATTCACTCACATATAGATTTTGCAGGGGAAGAAAGAGAGAGAGAAAAAAAAAATGTTGGTCTTTCATTTAAAAACTTTGAGCTTATTGTTGCTTTTCTTTGGAATTATTCTATGCGCTACATACATAGCATTACAATCGATCAAAAATAATCAAGTGCAATGGGAGAGGTTCGGACCCCTGCACTCTCCCCTTCTTGTGTGCGCCACTGCACACTGTGAATTCCCGTTACAACGAACTTCAAGGTTGAGCAAATTTTGTTCGTCCTCACGGAAGTTATGTTGTACTGGACTTCAAGCAATATCATGAAAGTGTAATAGCGGCTGCTAATTTATTTCTTTGGAACGGATAGATCGTTATGTCAATATTCGTTTAACCCTTACAGGCGCGGGTCATTAAAATTTTAGAAATATAATAAAAAAACACAATGGATGGGATAAATTGGTTATCTGGACATAGATTTTACAGTCAAAAATTTCTTTAATTCACCCCCTCCAGCTGGGTGTGGTGTCCCCGTTTGTGACCACCGCCCTCCTAGAGCAAAAATTGTTTTCTGAAGTGGTTATGCTTACCTCGTATGACAATTGGAGTAATTTCAAATATTTTAAGCTCTTAAGCATTTTTACTAATTATTTCAATAATTTATGCCATTAAGAATATTTAGAACACAAAATTCAATATTTTTTACTATAAAAATTCCAAGATAAAGATGAAGTAAAATTGAAGAAAGTTCATATAGATTATATAAAATTATCTAAATAAGCAACTTAAAATGTTAAAAATATTTTTGGCACATTTTTCTTGCTTTATGTGCATTCCTTTTGTGCTATAAAATATTAAATGAAAAAATACGACTGTATAATACCATTTACAGAAAAAATAATATCAAAGCTAATAATAAAAAAGTATACAATTGTCTGGTAGGAAAAGCAGATCTCAAATGTGTGCAGTCATGGACCTTCATATTCACCTGTTCTGGGTCAAGAACCCAAAATAAATAAACAAAAGCCCATTGTAAACTATTCTTTTGATCCCCCTTTTCTGAAATGTATCAAATTACATCTTTCACCCACAATAGTGAGATCAATGCCCTAGACGGGTGGTGTCCACATTTGGGGACACCTGGAAAGAAACTTTGTTTATGCATTCAAAAATGAACTCGAATCTTTTGCAAAATTATGATTGATTAGCTCAGGATTCCTGAGGGAAAATGGTTGACTAATTTAGTTTATGGTGTAAATTTTAAAATCTTGAAAAAAATATTGTATTTGAGCTTGAAAATCGAGGTATTTTAAACAAGAAACAAGCCAACAAAAAGAGTCATATTTAATAGTGCTGCCATCTGTGTGCATTAAAGAGAAATAAAAGCAACTAATGCAGCGATTTTTGGAGTTTTAAAGAAAAAACTTTTTTTTAAAGAAATTTTTAAAATTGGTGTCCCTTTTTGTGACCACCGCGCCGGAAAGGGTTAAGTGGGATTTCACTGATTCAACCTTTTTGGACCCGCGGACAGGCTATAACTTAAAAAAAAAAAAAAAAAAAAAGAACGTCTCGAATAGGCGATATTTGTTTTTTCATCTTCTCTTTCTTTTTTGCAAAGTAAAAAAAAAAGAAAACTTTTCATTTGGGAACGGTCAAAAACATATGATTTTTTACAACAGGCACTTCAAAACTCACGAAAAAAACTTTTTTTTTCTAATGAAATTTAGACCGCTTGCCAAAGCAAAGAGAATGAACACATAGATATTAAACTTTGCATAATAATTTGTGATTTGAGTTAACATAAGTAAAGACAGGTTCATTATTTCGAATTACTTCCAGGAAGGGGGGGGGGGGGGGGTGAAAAAGGGCTTGAATTCAATGAAATTTTGTCCGAAAACCACAAAACCACGGTCACTTATATGAAAAAATGTTTATTTTTTTAAAGTAAGGGGGCCATTGACACCCTTCCCCCTAACCCCTTAAGTGACGAACCTAGTTCAAGTTGTGGTCTGATGTCGTTGATGTGATTCAATATTGAAAGTATTGCAGCACATTAGGTATGTTGCTGCTTTGTATTATGTCATTCGTATTTGAGAAATATTATGTTAAATTCACAAAATTCATGCATCTTGAGAGTGCAGAAATATTTCACTCACAGACTTGAAATTTTGCGCTGTAGTTTGTGTAAGGAATTTACAATATTACCGCACTAAATCTTAATGTTCAACAAAATTTAAAATATTTTGTAAATTTACTCTTTATTTGATGTTTTCCTAAAAATCCCAAAAATTCAAGTATCTTGCCGGAGTAGAAGACATTAGCTCAGGGTCATGAAATTTTGCACAGTAATTAGTGTTAGGAACTCAAAAAAGTTTCCTCACTAAGGCTAAGTCCTCTGAAAGATTTCGATTTTTTCGGCCCTTCCTATTAATTATACGTATATCTGTTTTGACTACCAGTTATTATAGATTTCAAAATTGTATAAGTAAAAGATACTTCAACTATACAGTGTAGATATGATGAACAGTTTCACTTCACGACGGCCGCCTGTCCATTCTTGTTGATTGGCGGAAATTTTAGAATGAAGAATATTATGAATTTAGAGAGGACGAAAGGTGGGCACAATACGTAAAATCGCAAATACAGATTTGCTATCAGCATCTGCGCTTTCGTTCGGACATCGCTCACTGGAGTTTCTGTTTTAATATTCCATGTTGTTTAGGAGAAGAATAGGCTCTGGTCCCTTCCAAGATCAGTTTAAAGCATCTCTTATCAGAAATAAATATTTTTCTACCTAAAAATTGGAAATTTCTGATGATATTTAATTCGGTTCCCTCGTAAAAGAAATCTCCCTACTCGTCGTGAACGTTTTAGCGAAGAGACATTTTTCGCTCTTCAGTTGAAAATTAAATTTTTTTTGATGTTGAGGTGAGGCGAAGTATTGTGTACGCACTTTGTTACGTTTTTGTTAGTGCGACCCTTTTCATCGAAAAGAATAATTAAAAGAATTATGAAGACTACATAAATTAATTACAGTGAAATTTTCAATGGGTCAAAGTTGCAGAGAAAAATTCGAGTTACCGAAAATTTGACTTATTGAATACAAAAAAAAAAAAATATAAAATAAAATACCACTTCTGACATTCATTAAATTTATATTAGACAAGATTAATGTATAATACGATGCAATAAATACATAGATGTATAGGTTGGAAAACAAATTTATAATTTTATGTAGGATATAATAATTTTTATTTACCAGGAAAAAAAAAAGAGTTATTTAAAAAAGAAGTATGTTATCAAATATTGCTTTGAGCTCAAATTTGTTCTTTCGTTAAATAGTCCTTGGATATTCAGTAAGTTACTATATTGGCTATAGGGCAGTAACTTACTGAATATACCTGCCTTACCTTCAATATTCGAAATTGAACCGAACCATTGCTTCGGTCACTCGTCTGGTCAGTGCTAATTCTTGTATTAGCTACCAGTTTGTTTGGCACTCTTGATTTTGATAAGAAGATTTCCACCTCCAAAATAATTCTTTTCTATGCCGGGCTAATAAGTGCTAAACTACACGAAACTGCAGTCTTCGACTGGAATTGAGTGAGCTGGGGATGTGTTTCATGTAGAGTTAGTCCGGCGATCTTGCCTCGGCTAATAAATTGCCCCAGTAACAATTTCACGACTGTAACAACAGAGTACGCCTGTGTTAATTTTTTTCAAAGGGATTTGTGTATAAAGAAGCTACACGCTTATACTAAAGCCATTTTCAGCGATTTTTTCAAATGTCTTTACAGCTTCAGAGCAAAATGAAAGGTAAGAGTGACTTTTTAAACGCTTGATCTAAGATTTTACTTTTTAAGAACTTTTTTTTTAATTAACTAGCGTTCAAATATTATGTTCAATTATCGGTTTTATACAGTAAAAAGTATCATAAAGAAGGCTGTTACTATTAATTGCAGCCATATTGGCTTTTGAACAAGAGATGGTGGGGAAATTAAACTTGCCAAAAAGGTAATATGCCCCACCTGAATGAAGTTTATTTGCCCCATTGATGACTTGGCAGGGTAATATGCCCCACATTTAATATGTTTTAATTTGGCTGAAGCATTATTTATTATGACAAAAAAACTAATATAGCTATGCATTATTTAGGTACGTGACTGCATTTGGGGGGGGGGGGGGTTGTATGTACAAAGAAAAGAAAAAATTGTTCGTAGCATACTTGTTTTCAGTTGAACTGGAACAGTTTTGTCGAAAGTTTAGAAAATGTTTTAAAACTGAAGAATAGAAACAAGCCTTTGCAAAAATTTGATTAATATGGCGCTAATTCAACGTTCTTTATAAAAAAAATTACTATTTGACTATTACAGAAAAACACCATACTCTGGGGGGAGAAATGCGTCGCTCCCTTTCATGGATTCTTTAATATTTAGACAACTTGCGTCATTTACGTTTCATTCTTAGCTGAGTCGGAAACCAATCACGATTTTTTTTTTTTTTTTTTTTTTTTTTCAATTTGACGGAACATTTACGCAATTTGACAACAACATCAATCTGAGCATTATTCTCAAAGTCATTTCGTCAAATAGGGTGAAATTTTAGTGACATTTGAAGATTATTTCTGACTGTAATTGCATAACATTAAAATATATTTATATTTTTTCTGTGCAATGAAAATTATCTTATTTAATTGCCAAAAACGTTGCTTCAAATTACTGTATTTTCCAACCATTGAGTCGCGACCGCAGGTGGGGTCGTAACTTTATTCTTACCTTTCAGGTGTACAATACCGTAATGCCTCAAAGTTACGCGTTGATGGAACCAAATTAGGAGATTGTAATTCGAACTCGCGTAAGTCGAGGGGTGTTATTTTAATTTCCATTATTATTGTTTATATAAAGATTAAATGGAAACAAATCGATTAAATAAAGAATAGAGGATTGAGGCAAATATTTGGCGTTATTGCGAGTTAAATATATGTGCATTTAAGGAAATCATGAATTATTTCTTAGCTACGAGATAAAATAATGAGAAACCACGTTACTCCGAGACCGTGTATTTTGGTGAAGCTTTAGTAGGGAAATTACTTATTACACACTTTAAAACTTTTTACGTAAGGGGGGGGGGAAACAATATTTTCCTTTGTAGCAATGGTAATTGCGGTTAATCTTTTGATAAAAATGTATAATTTAAATTTGTATCTGAAAAGTTGTCATTAATTTTTTTTTATAACAGAGAATTAAATTGTTACTTTTTGTAGCTTTATGAAATTCAAATTTGTATGTCTTGCATTTACCACAACTGCATGGTAAATTAGAAAATCAATAACTCAAGAAAAGTTTTCACTCGGTGTTGAAATATATGTTAAAAATTACAGTGAATTAGACTGTGAGAAACAAATATGACTACGCATAAATCTTGAGTCTTAAGTTACGAAAGAAACTGCAATATCGTTTCGAAAACGCTAATGGACGAAACAGAAATTAAGTTTTGCGAGTAAAACTTTATTTTTCGTCTACAATATGCATTACAGATCCGTAAAATTTATATTTGTCGATTTTTAAGAATTGAGGATTTTTTTATTCGTGACACTTATATTGCCGTGGTGTATTTGGAGTGACAGGTTGTTTATTTGTTAAAAAGGGGCTTGCGACGTGAAAAAGGTTCGTAACCAATGAAATTATTTAAAATAAAAAAAATAAAAAAATCAGTTTTGGAATGTTCTGATGTTTGCTATTTTAAATAAAACAATAAAGTTGCTGATTTAGGGCAATTTAGTCACATAAACATATGCATATGTTGTTTTTTTTTTTAATTTTTTTTACGTTTTTAGAAAAAACGACTATTTTAAATTGTAGGCAGCAATTTTTTGAATCAAATAAATCATTTCTGCTTTCTGGCCACAACTAGGGCCAAATTAGGGAAAAGTTTAAACTCCCTTCTAAATCCTTCGCTTTAAATCATGTTACCAATCCTAGTATAGTACTTTAAGGAATAAGTAAGAAGCCTCCCCCCCCTCCGTGTCCGTTTACTTGGGAAGAGTAGCGAACCCCCAGTTGCTCAAACAGATTGTTCCCTTCCTTCTCCTCATCACACTTACCAAATTCGGACAAAAACCCTAAGCCAACGTGTGTCAACCGTGCCAATGGCTGCGTGGTACCGTGGGTAGTCGGTGCCTCAAACGGGAGACTTCAGGGATAGCAAGCGAACCTGTCGTACGTAGCCTTACTTCTGTGTGTGTGGGGGGGGGGCACACAGGGGTTAGACCCATCTTTTCCCCCTAGTTCTCTGGTTCGTTTATGGATGAAAACACAAAGAACACTTCTCCCCCTTGTGGAGCGTCAGAACGTTTTGTCAAGCACTGCTAAGTTTTTTATAATTAAGCGCAATGACCCAAACCTAAATTTAAGTAAAGTTTCCCCCTTTTTGATTAATAAAGCACTAACTCACCTAATAGGAGAATACCAGTCCGTAAAAAAACGCAGCGGTGAACTTTTAGTTGAAATCAAAGATTCAAAGCAAATTAAATCAATAATGGCTATCAAACAAATTGGTTCATAACTCGTAACTGCTTCACAACATAAAACTCTTAATTTTTCACAGGGAATCATTTCCGAACCTGACCTCCTCTTTACACCCGAGGAGGAAATCTTGGAGGGAATGAAGGACCAAAACCTAAGTGCAGTAAAAAGGATAACCATAAAATGTAATGGTGCCACAGGCCGGCCAGAGCTTAAAGAAAACTCTCGAAGGGGTAATGTTTTTTTCCCTTCTTCTTTTCCTTTTTTTTTAATTTGCGGATAGTTTATAACATATGATTTTTTACGAACCAGTTAGATCCCCTCCCCCTTTTTTTGGCGGCGAGAAAAACCTTGTCTCGAGGACCGTAAAGCTTTTGTGAAATTTTTTTTGCGAACGGGTAAAGGGTTTTTCCTTTTTTTGCATAAAATAATATTAATAAATTATTTAATAAATATTTAATTGAAACTTTGTCATTAAGGAATTTTTGCCACGCTTATTTAAATAAGATGAGTAATTATCGCAATATAATTGTACGTAAGTAATAATCATTGACGAAAAATCATGCAAAACTACTTAAAACAGTGACGAAATTCACTGTTTTAAATTATAATAAATATAATTTAATATAAATATATGTTTTAATACTGTTCACAATTTTATACCAAATCTTTGAACAGTGACGAAATTCACTGTTCAAAGATTTGGTATAAAATTATTGTGGCAATGTTTTATCCCCTTTTTTTTTAAAGTGTTTTGAAAGTTCTTATTTTATTTTATTTATCTCTTTTTGGGTATGTTTTTACTTATGAAAAAAACTTACACTGTTTACAGAAAAATATATCTACTTTCGCGAACATTTCAAAGGTCTGAAAACACTGTAAGCACTTCAAATGGATATAAAGCGACAAATTACCGCCCCATAGCCGGAGCTGATGCGGAACTGCAAGCAAACACCAAAAAGGTCAGTTACAGCACTCAGAGATTGCCTTGGTGCTCATCAGTTTGGAGTAGCCAAAACCGTGCTTAAACAAACCTCATACAGAGTTGAGTAGATTATCACATTGGTAGGTAAAAATACATTCGAATAACAGTAGAGGGTCAGCCCCCCCCCCCCTCCTTTCCGTAGAAACTTTCAAAATTGATGTCAAACGCGCAATTATCGGTCGTTTGAACTACAAGAGTTTCAAGCTATCGTTAGCGATGTTTAGGGATTGAATGCTCCTCCCAGAAATTCGCACGAATTAAAGATGAAAAAACTAAGTTTTATACTATCCGAGATGACGTTAAGGTGCTGGGGAAGGTCCGTGGGCTCTCTTTGGAAATGTTTCGTTGTGGAACTCTGGAAAACACAATTGTAGGCTAACTTTGAGGATGTTAAGAGAAGATTTCGGACATTTACAAGATTTTTTTTTAAAAATTCGAGTCTTCAGAAGGAATTTTACGAAATTTCTAATGAAGTTACACTACTAGGCGGTTCTCTTCCGGAATTTTTTCGACATTGAATACGCAAACCTAGGCTATAACTGGTGATGTTTAGAAAATGAAGAGGGGTGTTCTGGAATGGTTTCTTCAGTGAAGTCTTAAAATGCTATTTTATCCTATGTTTGGTGTCGTTTAGGAAATGGAAAGGTTTGGAAGCTCTCTATGAAAATATTTCAAAAACTAAGTCTTGAAACGAAGTGTAGTCCTGCGTTTAAAGACGTTAAGCGTACAGGGCGTAATCTCACGTAGACTATAATAGAAATAGATAGGAAAAAGATGTTCCACACTAGAATTAGTTTGAAATTAAAACGCCAAAATACCATTTTATTCGATGTTTGTCCAAGTTGGGGTGAAGGTTGAGTAAATTGGAAAAAAAAATAGACAATTTCTTCAAGAAATATATATTCGAAATAAGAGAGATAAAAATGCAATTTTCGTACTCTTTGATAACATCAGGGCGAAGCAGGGCTCTCCCCTGAAATTTTTCCGAAATTAGAGGCTTAAAAACAGCTTTGACTCTCTTTGTTAAAGTGGTTCAGTATTTAAAATCTCCAAAAAATCGGTTTTGTCTAGTGCGAGTTCTGACTTCGTAGCGAAGGGGCGGGGCTATAGCCCCCTTACCTAGAAACGATGTAAAATATATGATTGTGCTAATTTGACAGTATTACCTTCAGATAAAAAAAATCCTCGATAGCAGGATGAAGCCATTTTCTCCAAGCCTTTCCATGCCATTGCAAATCACATTGTAATATGTTGTAAATTTGGACAAAATGGGCTAAGGGGCTACCGTTCCTTTCGTCCTCTTCTCTTCCCCTCACAAACCCACCCTTAATACGCCGCCATCCGTAGTTCATATATCCATTTAAATATAATGTAGGTTAGACCGGGGTACGTTTACGAATGGGGACGTTTACACAATGCCCTTTTCCCAAAATGAGTTATAACTGGAGAGCCATCAGTCATACCAGATTTTGAGGCTGCTCCTTAGCAAATATTCTCACAAGTTTTTGAGCAACAGTCGAGCTTCGGTTTAGCATGCGGATAGAAAAATATGTTTTCTACCAAGTTGAGTAAATTTTGTGTTGAATCTTTTGAAGCTTATTGTGAATATAAGATGCACAGTTAAGAACAAATAAACATATGAAAATTAGCAGAATTTCATCCTTTTTTGAGAATTGAATTTTTATGCACAGAAAAGTTATTAAATTTTGTTACACGTTAAAAATAAATCTAAACTTGCTGACGCGGCAGGTTTACGCATTTTCATCGAGGCACATTTATGCACGCTCTTTGTGTGTCTTACTACTTTGTCTTACTTCTAAACGGGCCCAGGGCGATATTTTTCGCTCTCTACTGTTTCAACCTTTAGTATTTTCAGGTTATTTAGTTTTGAAAATCACCCTTCATTTTAAATTTAGTAACATATTCGTACCTTATAGCTTACAATCATATAGTGTTGTCGTCATGCTTGTTCAGCTTTAACTTTATTCACTATTCATCCTATAATGCATTTTCTTTATTTTAAAGATGGCTTTTCATTATTTAAACGTCAAAATAATGAAAAGGCTTATCGATAATCCAAGTATATCTCTGAGTAGGCCTTCCACATCGTCATATATGGACTACCCCAACTGAAACCATTTGAAAGAGTAGGCTCAAAGCTTAGAAGCCAAGAAAGGTGAAAAAAAGAGAATGCTCACAATCTTAACTGATACTACGATTAAAGAAGCCCTCAGACAAGAACAATTATAAGCTACAAAGAAAAAAATATAACGTACAAAACAAAACAAAAAGGAGAAATTTCTTGAAAATTTACAAATTTCTATTGAAGTAGAAATAGAAGACATCAAAGAAAAAAGTATTAAACTAAAACCTGTGACAGGAAAAAAGTTAGTACACTCTGTGAAAATGAAATTAGTGAACGATTCTGTTTACGGATTAGAAAACTGTGCTTGCACCTATTGTTTGAAAGCACACAACCAATCGAAAAAATGACAAGACAAGGTTCAATATATTAGATGTCAAAACGCAGTTATATGACAAGTATGCAAAAAGAGGTATTTATTTTTGTTCGTAAAACCTAATAGTGACGAAGAAGATGACTAAATAGTTTCATTTTTTAATTAGCAGTAAGATCTATGATTTTAGTTTAGCCTATAAAATGTTCTTCAATTAAATATTTGTAATTTCTTATTTTTAAAGTGTTTTAAGGGAAATAAGACATTTAAATTGGGTTAAATATCTATTCCACTTACTCCTTGTTATCATTTTTAATAAGTGTAAACGTGCCCCACTCGATGCGTAACTTGGACTCAGAAAAGTTTTTTTATGGTTACAAACACAAGCTGAGCAATAACCGCATACACAAATTTTTACTTCATTAACACCTTCATAAAACCATAATGTCTAAATTTCCTAAGGTCAAAACATAAAAATTAGAGAATTCATTGAAAAAAAAATCCGCGTAAACGTGCCCGGTCTACTATTTAAAATCTTCGACATTTTGGTTTTGTTTAGAAAACGTTTTGACCTCATGGGGAGGGGGGGGGGGGCTATAGCCACCTTATTCTGTGAATGAAGTTAAATATATATGACTGGTTTAATTTGAAAGTGATAAATTTTAAGATTAAAAAACTCCGATTGCACAGTTGCAGAACGAAACTATTTCTTCCAAGCCTTTCCAAACCATTGCAGATCACAATTTAATCAGCTTTTAAGTTTTGACCAAATCGGAGAAGGGGTTACAGTCCCCTAGCTCCCCCCCCCATACCTTCTATTAATACGTCGCTACAAATATTGTGTAGATATTTATCTCAAAATAATGCATGTTTAATTCGCAGAAGTATTGCAGTATGAAAAATCCCTGAAACTTTTGAATAATTCAGGAAACCTCTTAGCAAAAATACTTCATTTTACAGTGAAATAGATAAAAACCCTTGAAAACCCGCAACGTTCCACGGAAATAATCAGGAGCGTTTCGGATTTTTTTTACAGTGTGGGCATGATGGAGTCATTTATAAACGCAATAAATTTAGGTGGGGGGGGGGGGGGGGGGGAAGGGTTACAGAATCAAAAAAAGTGATTTTTTCTTTCGTCTTCTAGTTAAACATTTCAAAAATATATTCCCAAAATTTCAAGTCATATCGAGCAAAATACAAAAAGTTATCAAGTATTCAATCTCCGCTCTTTTAAACTATAGCTGCGACAGCTGTCGAAGAACGCAGCTGTTCTAATAGCTGCATACGCTCAGAATGTCAGTGCTGCTTGCATGGGGTTAGCTAAATATTGGCTTCCTAGACGTCCCGATTTGACCGGGAAAGTCCCGGATTTTAGACAAAATCCCAATGTCCCGGCCGGTTTATTTTACTTCACGTCACGGTAAAAGAAAAAAAAAAATCATCTCAATGTCAAAAATCATCATCTATCTCAAAATTTCAAGTCATTTCGAGCAAAATACAAAAAGTTATCAAGTATTTAATCTCCGCTCTTTCAAACTATAGCTGCGACAGCTGTCAAAGAACGAAGCAGTTCTGACAGCTGCAGATGCTCAGAATATCAGTGATGCTTGCATGGGGTTAACTAAATATTGGCTTCCCAGACGTCCCGATTTGACCGGGAGAGTCCCGGATTTTAGACAAAATCCCAATTTGCCGGCCGGTTTATTTTACTTGACGTCACGGTAAAAGAAAAAAAAAATAATAATAATTTGAATTTTGACATCTTGAATTCAAATTATGTTTTTCGCCATCACAAGTGTGTGTATGTAGGCGTGTGTGTTTGTGTGGGGGGGGGGGTATGTGTGTTTGCGTGTAGGGGTATGTGTATGTAGGCATGTGTGTTTGTCTGTGTGCTGGCATAAGTGTGTGGGTAGTTGTGTATATGAATATGTGTATGTGTGTGGGGGGGGGGGTATGTGTATGTGTGTGTAGGCATATATGTTTGTGTCATTGTGCAGGCATGAATGTGTGGGTGGTTGTGTGTATGTGTGTGTGCGTGCGTGTATAGGACATGGATACAACCTGGAGACGGCTTTCGCTATAGGAGCAGCATCGTGAGGAGCCGGTCGACGGGGACAGGGTGCGGAGGGTGGCGGTGGGAAAATAAAAAGATAGGACATCAAAACAGTCAAATGAGAACAATAAGCAATCGTGATTGCTCAAAAATGATTACACTGAAGACTAAAACAGTCTAAAAGTAATTAACTGCGAAGGATTATTTAGGATAATTACTTTGTCATTTGTAACATTGACTTGTAAAATTAATATCGGATTAGCTTGTGAACATTTTGGCAACAAGATTTGGACCAAAACAGATTTTTTTGTAAAAAGTCGTTGCCAATGAAAAATGCACGAAAACATAATTCACATTTTTGTTTCTCATTTGAATTGCTTCATCTTTCTAAAGTAACCTTTAAATATTCATTCGTAGGAAATAAATTTAGCCGCTTGTGTTGTGCCATTTATTACCTCTGGTTAACAGCATTGAAAGTGAAATATCCTCTAAAACACTAAAAACTAGCTAAGGGTGTGCACTACACTTTTAAATGTTCACAAAGTTAGGGGGGGGGCATGCCGGTGTACCGGTTGAACATTTCAAAAATCTAGCAAGTTTAGCTGAATATAATATAAATAGGTAATGGAAAAAAAAGGGGCCGAGGAGATCGAAGCTGCTACAGGGACTGTACAATATGGACTGGAATTGATGCTTTTTAGCTTCAAAAACTTTAAACGTATTTTCCCCAAACTCACTTTTTCAAAGTCTGTGTTCACTCCCATTTTAAATTATTATTATTTCAAATTTAGTACACCCCCTTTGTTGAGTTTAAGGTTTTTTTTTTTTTTTTGGTTTTTAACTAACAAAATAGCGGAATTTTTCGTGAAAAATAGCACATTTAAATTCAAATGGCTGCCAAAAATTGTAAAGTCAAACAAAGAAAAGATCTGGGAACGTAGGGGGGAGAATTAATACTTTTTGACTAAATTCAAATAGAATTTGATTTCAGATGAATTCATCTGACGTGAGATGCACTGAACACTGCAAATCATTTTTCTCCAAAGGTGCTCTGGGAAAACCTCTGTCACTGGCTTATCTGTGAATATTTTTTGATCAAAAATTTAAGAATATTCTTAAAACCATACATAATAATGCTCAATAGGTTTTAATGAATTTTATCAAACCATTTTCGAAAAAAAATTCATAAAAAAGGTAAATTTTTTGACATTTCCCCCGTTCTTAAATTTTCTAATTACCTTGTCCAAATCATCCACCACTAGTTTCATAAATACACTCTCCATGTGCAAACTTTTTATCACCTCTTTGAAAAACAAAATGACGGCGAAATTCAGGGATCTGGGATGAGAACTACCCTACACAAATTATCTATTTGTGACATCCCAACTATTCAGTCATTTCATTTGCCTGTTCGCAAACAACACTTGCATTATGGCTAGCGACTGTAACGGAAATTTCGCTCAATTAGACTACGAAAATGTGTCGACTAGATCTCAATTTACTTTTTAAGAAAATGGCGCATCGCCGTCAACCTTAATAAAACTCAGAATATTTGTTTCTAAAAAATGATTTAAAATCTGTTCCCAAACCCATAATAGTGAATGATTAGGAAATTTTGCTCTTCAAAAGTACCAAAAACCTAGGAGTACACCAAAACAAAAAAAAAAAAAAAAAAAAAACAAAAAACAAAAAACAAAAGGAAAGAATAAATAAATAAATAAACCGACAACCGCTAAATTATTAAGAAACTCGAAGTGAAAGTAGGTAACCTTTATGATCTTCTAAATAAATTCAACTCAGTGAGCTCAAAAAACAAACTATTATTTTACATCTCAGCCATTTGCCCAGCTATGACTAAGAGTTTCGCTGTAAGGGGACAGTTTAAAAAATCCAGCATGATGGATTTGAATGCTCCTTGGTATAACTTACTGGTTTGGTACAGTCATAGAAAAAAAAAACGAAACACTCGATCGTATTCAAAGACTATTTATACTAGAGACACGTGTAAGGTGTCATTGTTTCAGGAATAAAAAGTTCTACATAATTATGGTAAAAAATTGTTGTTAAGGGGTCGTCTTCATATTAAAACGAGCATCAACTTCAAAATTTTCAATGAGAACCCCCTTTTTTTATCACATATTTGTAATCAGCATCTTTTTTTAACTTTGTATACAAAGTTTTGTTTAATTCGATCCAGCCGTTACTTCAGAATCGAGTTTTGAAAAATTCCTCTCATAATGTTAAAACGTATTTTGATATTTTTACTCATAACACAAAAACTAGATTAGGCACGGCAAATATTGTTTTTTTGTATCAAAATATGAATCGACCCAATAATAAAAACATCATTTATAACGCCCAAAATGTAATTTTAGTTTTTTTATGAATTATTTTAATATTTTTTGAAAAAAATATGATCTGAAACCATATTAAATTTTAACAGAAAAACAATCTAGAAGAGCTTTTATGAGGGAATCCAAAATTTGAGCTCAAAATATTCAGTAGTTTTTGCGCTATGCTTAAAAATTCCTTTTTTCCTACTTTAGGGGACCGTATACTTTTTTAAAACAGAAATTATGAAAGTTGGTTTCTTCGTAAAAAAAGAAAAAAATTGTTCAACAAACTAAGCAAACCAATTATAACGTGGTTTTTCTACATTAGAGTTACGCCTATGAATTTTTTAAATGCATAAATTTATTCGCTGTCTCTGCAGAAGAACAACACAATATTGCAACCGTCAGTTTTTTGTAGATATCGTTCAGACGTCAATGTGTAAATAATGCGAAACACTACTTCATTGTCTAATAAAAGAATATTTTATAGAACTTTTTAAATCAAAAGCTATACTTTAAATACTTCTGTTTTTTTTTTTTTAATTTATTTTTATTTTTTATTTTTTCTGAGTTTAGCCATTGCCTTTTGTAAAACAATAACTCAAATAATATATATATATATATATATATATATATATATATATAAATTTGAATTTTTGGCATCTTGAATTCAAATAATGTTTTTCGCAATCACGAGCCGTGTATGTGTATGTATGCGCGTGTGTGTTTGTGCAAGCGCATGCGTGTAGGTGCGTGTGTGTGTATGTATGCATGTGCGTGCGTGTATGTGTGTGTAGGAGTGCGTGTATGTGTGTGTGTAGGAGTGCGTGTATGTGTGTGTGTAGGATATTGACGCGACCTGGAGACGGTTTTCGCCAGAGGAGCAGCATCGTGAGGCGGCCGCCCGACGATGGTGCTGCGGAGGGTGCTGGTGGGAAAATAAAATGATATCACATTAAAACAGTCAAATGAAAGCAATAAGCAATCGTGATTGCTCAAAAAAATTAACATGCACAACTTTTTTACAGAAACATACAACAAAACCCCAGTGTCTTGCCAGTCATGTTGCAATAGTGTAGAATTAGTGGCTCTTCCCGGTGATAATTTGCTAAAAGGAAAAATTATTGCCTTGTCTAATTCGGGAAAAAGTACTCGAAAAATAGCCGACAGTGTGAAGTTTCTCCTTTAACAGTATCCAAATGGGTCAAAAAATAATAATTGCTCTCAGATAAGTTTACTGGTTTTTAGGAATTATTTTTTTTTTGTATAGAGTTTGAATAATTTTCAATGTGTTAAGATCTAGGAGAGGAAATCTCAATCGCACTAGTGGGCCGCGTGCTTTGAGCTGTATTCAGCACAAAAGTAGTAGTTGTGGCTAATTGTGAACTTTTTTTTTTTTTTTTTTTGACTTCGTCACAGATTTAACAAAACATTAATTTGCGTGTTAGATTAAGTTGAGTTTTTGTCTATTCTTAATTATAATTTAAATACTATTTTTCTATTTACTTTCTCGGTCATTGGCGTGCATTTCACATTAAAATAATTCTCGCAAGACAATGATAAAATTTCAAAACATTTTCTTCTCTTTTGAACAACATGGAAAAATATCGTCAAAGAAAGAAAGTGAAAAAAAAATATTGTTATCAACTAATGGGTGCCTATTTTATTAAATGTATCTTTTTCAGAATCCAATATCTGGATATTCGGCTCCAACTTTGTGACACTGGAACTAATTCCACTTCCTGTTCTTATTCTTTGAACACACAACGGGCCACTTGGACCAACGTCGCGGGCTGAATGCGGCCCGCGTCTTTACTGCGAATTGGTTTTCCCATTCCATGGCTGCTGTGAGTCCTAATATTGAACACAACGGCCCTAAACGAGATTTTACCGAACAATGTAGCAGGTGTCATGTCATTGAAGCCGAGAGTGCCTAAAAACTGGTGGATGAAGAAAATTTATCTCACCAGTGAGATGCCGTAAACATACAGCAGATAAATTTACTTTGCCTACCAGTTTATTCGCACTCTCAGCTTCAATAAGATGACTTCCGCACCCCTCACACTTTGTTCCGATTCCAGTCTGCGAAATATGCAGCGAGGACGGAATCGTAGCTTCTGGATAGTTCAACCCGCCTGTCGGGGCGGTTGCTGCCTGTAGTATTGCTATAGGTGCGCCAGCCTGATGCTGTAGACAATGCTAGTGTGCAAGTATGTAGTGCGCGAAACAATATCAAATAAAGCTAAGTTTTGTTTGTAATGTTAGAAAATCGGAGAAATGACAAGAAGTCAGATTTCCGTTCACCTTGGTTAAAATTAAAATGACTTTTTTTTTTTTTTCTAATTACGGGTTGAACCATCTCGAATCTCGTTGCTAGAAACAGCATTGGGAAATTACTTTCCTAAATTGGTTTTAAGAGATGTTACATGTTTAACTAAAACCGCCGATTGTGTTATGTCTTTTTAATAATACCACGCATTATGATCTTTCGCATAAATTAGGATTTGAAACAAATTCTCTTTTTTTGATCACAAAAAAGCCTCTAGAACAATTACTGTGTTTGTCCACTGGGTTAATTCAAATAACCAAATTTTTCCCAAATAAAGTTCGAGTATAAAGGGTTTGCTCATTAACGGGTATTTATATTCTCCTGTTTCTGCTTTATTTTTTAGATTGATACTTCGTTCATTTTATGTATTTAGAGCAAGTTTTCACGGAATAAATGGACCTTGCTTCGCTCGAGTCTCCAATCTATTTAATGCTGCGTCTTCCCACGTTGTGTGGTATATTTTTTATATTTTTGTGTGCGATGGCTCAAACTTCTGCCGATGTTCTGCGAAATTAAAAACGCGCAATTCCATTTTACAATCAAAGACTTTTTATTCATTCCAAAATAAACCTGTAACATAGGTGCAACATTTATCAAACATATTCACATCATGTTTCTAGGTATGAAGTTGAATATTTACATTTCTATGAGGCTTGAATGATTATATGAGCAATCCAATAGGTTTATATTAGGAAAAGTCAAAAAGTTCCATTACTTTTAATTTGTCATTATTCGGTTTACTAAAGAACGATCTATACGATGGACCAGCCAAACCTCATCCGTCTTTCTTAGGTTAATGCGGATAGACAAAAATCAGTAAATATTTTTACTTTTTTTTTTCAAAAAAAAAAAAAAAAAAAAAAGACCGTAAATCGCTTTTTGCCGCAACATAATCGGCTAAAAAGTATCGGATTACGGAAGAAAAGAGAACTTCAAAAAAGCATGAGTTGAGCTGGATAATCTCGATCTTTTCATTGTTCACCTTCCGTTACTTGATAAACCGTGACCTTGAAAGAAGCGTTTTCAATGTGGGGATGGTCCCTAAAATGTTTTTCGTTAATAACTCCTGTTCTACTGCACGGAATGCAGTGAAATTTCGTATCCTGGCTGTATTTTGCGGTCTAAACATAATTATGTAGCAAAAATTAGGGGTTCCCATTTGAAAATCAAGAGTTGGTGCTCATTTTGCTTTGTATATGGTCCCTTATCAAAATTTTACCTACGTAGTTTTAAAGAAGACTTTAAACTAAGTCGGATGACATCTTTTTTCCTTTCTAGCATGAAAAATGGCCGAATAATTAAAAGTGTTTCGTTTTTTTTTTCTATGACTGTACCTCCAGTGGCGTGCGCACGGGGGTAACCAGAGGTATCGCGGTACACCCATTAGCTCAAAAAAAAAAAAAAAAAAAAAATAATAATAATAATAATTTGAATTTTTGACATCTTGAACTCAAATTATGTTTTTCGCAATCACGAGCGTGTGTGTGTATATATGCGCGTGTGTGTTTGTGTAGGCGCATGTGTGTGGGTGCGTGTGTGGATAGGCATTCTTGTGTGTGTGTATGTAGGCATATGTGTTTGTGTCTGTGTGCAGGCATGAGTGTGTGTGTGTGTGTGTATGTGTAGGAGTTTGTGTTTGTGTCTGTGTGCAGGCATGAGTATGTGTAGGCGTGTGTGTGTTTATGTAAGCATATGTGTTTGTGTCTGTGTGCAGGCATGAGTGTGTGTATGTGTGTGTGTAGGAGTTTGTGTTTGTGTCTGTGTGCAGGCATGAGTGTGTGTAAGTGTGTGTGTGTAGGCGTGTGTGTGTGTATGCGTGTGTGTGTAGGATATGGACGTAACCTGGAGACCTGTTTTCGCAAGAGGAGCAGCATCGTGAGGCCGGTCGACGCGACGGTGGTGCTGGCAGAGTACTAAAGTCCGGAGTACTAAAATATTTTGCTGTTTCGTCCAGGCTGCTGAAATAAGACTGAGGTGGCTGTGACTTACCAGTAAGGAAGCTCCTCCTAACCAGTTTCTGCATCACATACCCAATCTTTATCATTTCTTCTTCAATTTTACGCATTTCAGTTACATGGTGTCCTGAAAATGAGTTTTCAAAAATTTATAACAATAAAATGGCTAATGATAAAAAAAAAAAAATGCAGAAAATTAATCTGGTGGGCCGGAAGTTTTGTCCCCAAAGGTTCCAAAATTTAGTTCAAGAATTTTCTAATAGATGGCGTTGCAGATTGTAAGAACAAAATTACGAACAACATTTTCAAAATGCCTGCCGCCGGCTGTTACATTAGTTTTAAAAGAAAATGTTTTCATGAAACAGTGCTGCAGAGATATAAAATTTTAATTGAGAGATGTATCGGAGTATTTAATGTAAAAACCAATTGCTTTCTCAATGAATTTCAAAAAATCTAAATTTTTATTCACGGTAAAGCTATTATGAGATATAAACAAACCGCCTTCGCGGGCGACCATGTTGAAGAGCACGCGGGCCTCGTGTTAAGATGGCTGTGTCTAGCGCATCCAATCTGACCACAATGGCGTGAACCCAATAATAAAACTTTTCGTTCCTCACTACCTCATTCTAAAGCAGTGGTTCCCAACCTTTTTTGCCTTGCGAACCCCTTTCAAAATCTGTACGAGTTTGGCGAACCCTTTGTGCACTAAGTTTTAAGTGACAAGCACCCCCCCCCCTCCCACACACACACGCAGTAAAATTTGGAAGGATTTTTTTTTCAGTTTGAGAAGCAAAAATAATACTTGCAAAATATAAAAGCAGACAAACATTGTTACATGCTTAAAATGATAGCAACAAAAGTTATTACAAAACAAATTCAACGGATCAAACTCAGTGATACTAATTTGATTTTCAGCCCATTTTGAAAAAAAAATCTTAATATGATGGTTGTGGTAAAAATAGTTTCAACGTTTGGCTCAAAAGTCTTGTCTGACCGTTTCAGTCTTACGTTAGGTTCAGCGTTTAATTTAATTCTGCATTTATCTCTATGTACCGAAGCTCATTTTTTCCCCAAGGATACTTTGTTTAAAAAGGAATAAAATTTATCCAAAAATATTGAATCGAGAATCATCCAAAAAGTATCGAATGTACAAGAGACAAATGAATCAACAATGAACTAAAAACCCTTGAACTTCATATCAAACAAGCATGTTAAATTTCCGCCATTACAATACTATTTTCGCTAACCCCCAGGAGTTCACGAACCACCGGATAGGGAACGATATTCTTAAGAACTAACTTCCACCTATCCTTATGTGCGGATAGGCAGATTATTGATTGGAAAACTTTCTTCTCAAGGTTCACGAAGAGACAAGGTAACTTTTACTTATATGTTAACAAAAATATTATAAAGTGGTAGAAGAGAAACAGTGGAAATTCGTGAATTTTACTCAAAGCAGAAAATTTCATTACAGGAGGATATGTATAGATTTTTTGCAACTGGTTTACTCACCATCACACATTTTTTCCTCACTTAGGATGTTGAAAATCGAATAATGTTTTTTTGGTCCCGCAAAAATAGTTGTAAGCAGTAGTCTCGAAAATCGGGAGTAATTGCCACATTGGATTACTGAAAACTCGGATTATCTAGAAAAATATCAATGATTAAAGTTTTACACTATTTGGGCATAGGGCCGACGGGAAGGGGGGCGGGCAACCATACGCAGTGCATAGGGGCCCGTGTGAGCAGGCCCGTGTCCAGGATTTTATAAAGGGAGGGGTTTTGGTTTCAATGATCTTTCATTCTTACTTACATTGTCAGGAAAACATAACAGTGCGTCACATAATTCATGTCTGTTTAATGTTCACAATAGGGCCGTTTCCATGGACACTATCGACCCCGGAAAAAACCTGCTTTTTACCGCATCCCGGTTATTTGCGGGGTATATGTGGGATCTTTCTACTCCTGCTTGCTTCTGGATTGAAAGCGGTGTTTTTACCCATAATGCATTACGCGAAACAAGTTCGTCTACTAGCCACTGAGGATGCCGGGTAAAAACCGCTTTCTCTGGTACAATGGGAAACATCTTTTTACATGGAAACGGCGAATTTTTCAATCGGTTTTTTACGGAGCCAGAGCAGGGATTTACCGGGTCGAAAAGTGTGTTGTGAACGCGGCTAATGAGGGGGCGTAGCGGTGGGAAGTGGTTCAAATTCCCAAAAATTTTGGACTTATACTATTGCCAATTACATTATTATTTTTTATTTTTTATTTATTTATTTTTTTTTTTTTACAGTATAATCACGTTTAGCCGGATCGCATTTGTATAGTTAAGCAAAAATACATTTACTTGAGTAATAATTTTCTAAACATGATTGCGATAATACGGCAAATATTCGGTTCTTGTTTTGATTAAACGTGCAACTCCTGCATAGAACGTACTATAAAGTACAGTACTAATTTAAAAAACATCATGATGTACTTTAGAGCGTCAGTCCGACACCATGCAGTTGAACTATAATGTTAAATTATTTGTGAGAAACGGTACTTTGTAGTTTTTATAGTTTTTTTTCTCTCTCTCTTTGCAGAAAAAGATAAGTCAGCTTATTAAAAAAATCTCGCTTTTTACACGAATCATCTGAATTTTGTTTATTCGAATTGCTTTTGGTCCCATACATCAGTATTGTTATTTTATACCAATTGTTTGGTTTGTTTCATTTGTTTAGATGTTTTGTAATTATTATTGGGTACTGTAGTGATTTATTTCTCAAAAATGTATGCGGTTTCTTTCATTTGTAACTGCTAGAAATATGTTCTAAGTATATTTTTTTTTATTCCAATTTATATTATTGTTTAATTTTTTACATTTATATCAAAGAAAATCAATGCTACTGTTAATCACTAGTGGGAAAAATGATTATTAGATTATGAACAACAATTATGCACTTCCCGTTTATCTTAACTCATTTTACAATTTACAGTAAGCAAAGTTTATTTCCTACTTTCTTTTACGGTAGGATATAAATTTCAATAGTACTTTCTTCATATCCATACAAATAAATTTTCATTTGCCTTTCTTATATTGCAGAATATAATATTTAACGTGTCATATGCATACTTTTTTTTATTTAATTTACTATTTAAGAACTATTTGTGTCGATATTAAAATTTAAACGATAGAAAATTTTAATTGAGAAATACATCAGAGTAATTCATGTAAAAAACAACTGCTTTCTCAATGGATTGAAAAAAGAATCTAAATTTTTATTCACGGTAGAGCTATTGTGAGATGTAAACAAACCGCCTTCACGGGCGGCCATGTTGAATGATCGCGCAGGCTTTGTGTTAAGATTGGTTAAGATGGCTGTAGCCTGGCTTGATTCGGGGGAAGAGGAAAGAGACACCGACTCGCGACGCGTTCCGAAACCTGTGAGGCTCTTTTAGGGTACGCTGCTCCCACCCCCTGACGAAGAAGCAGCTTAATTGTGCTTATCTCACCATTTTACATCTGATCCCCAAATAAAATATTTTTTGATTAATTTTTCATTAGCAAATTTTCTTACTTTAAGATATAATATTAGTTATTTTTCCTTCAAAGAATGTTACTGCTTTTACGAAACATTTCGAAAGTACGTGAATATGTCGTGCAGAAAATCACCTGCAAGTTTTTTAAATTAACGAAGTCGTTCAAATGAACAAGTTGAATGAACGGATCGAAAGAATGAACGATCCTCTGATGAACGGAGCACTAAAAAGAACGACACTGCCCACCTCTAAATCATACCTTGTATACTGCATCTTGTTTAAATAATGTTTTTAAACAATTCTTTTCCATTTGAGAGTTAAAATACCAATAAACTCTCCCCAACCCATCCTAGATACTCCACTGTAGTAACAGAAGTATTGAGAAGACGCAGGAATTGGACAATTCAAACTTTAATTTATTTATTATTATTTTTATTTTATTTTATTTTATTTATTTATTTATTTACTTATTTATTTATTTATTTATTTATTTTTTTTTTTTTTGACGGCGTGGGAGCAGTATAAATTGGTTCTTTTTTTCTTCAGCTCTATTGTTGCTAATCTTCTTCGAAAAAATCATTAAAATAATCAACTTTAAACTCATAATAATTTTTCGAGATAATCTTGGCAAATTATGGTCCCTTATCCTGTTGCACCATTAGCCAGAGCCACTCATGCATCACGGTGCCACGTCAATCTAAAATGTTAAAAGTATTTCTACTGAGACTACAAACGCTCGAATTTCAAACAAATAAAAACAGAAGGCTGGAAATAAAAATTTAACTATTAAAATACAAAGCACAAAAATAGTTTTGGAAAAGAAAACTCGGAGAGAGGTCTCCATAATAATTTTATAAGTAATTGAAAAATAAAAATGAAGATAGCAACATAACAAAAAAAGGGAAGGGAGTGAAGTTCCCCTCTTCATTTTACGTTACCAAACTTGATACTTTGATTTTGAAAGATATCTCTGAGGGAGTTCTCAAGCTCATCCTTTCCACCATCTTCATCAGAAATGGCTTACAATCACATCTTTAGGAAACGTCAATTTCTAAAAGATTCAAGTTTAGCGCTCCCGCAATAATTCCCCTAAAAAAGCGTCATTAATGAGTCTAAAATTTCGTTTACTGGAGCTCAATTTGTAAAATTTTCCGGAGATCCTCAAACTACTCATCAAAATTATTTCATCAAAAAAGTCGAAAATTTTTATTTTGGAACTTCAGTTTCGAAAAATTCTGCGAGGGAGCGCACCCAAACTCCTTGGATAACATCGTTGGTTATGATCGTTTAAAACTGCATTTCTGGAATTTAATTTTTGGAAAATACCAAACGTTTCCGCCCTCTAACATTACCCAAGATCCTCTTAAAACTGCATTTTAAAAGCAAACTTCGGAAATTATCAGGGAGAGCGTCCATCTTTCTCCAACATGATTGAAATCGCCTTAAACATCGTTTTCAGCTGTAAAATACCTTTTTAAGACTTCAATGTCAAAAATTTCTCGAAGGATAATCCCCCCCCCCCCGTGCCCCACTTTGAGTGAATCTTATTCTTACAATTAAGTTCATATTTTTTATATTTAGATCTAGTTTTAACTTCCTGTTTCCATTTTAAACAGGAAGCTAAAACCTCTCTCTATATTTAAGACGCTTTTTGAAAAAGTTCATGTCCCACCAATTTCATACACTCACCTAATTTTTGGACCTCGCCACGATCCTGCACCCCTTTTCCGGTTATTATCTAAACCCCCAGGCTCCCTGGTATAGTCCAGGGCTGCTCCCATAAGAGCAAGGGTGCACCCCTCCAGTAATATCGCGAAAACCCCCGCTCCCTCAAATCAACAGCCCACCATTAAAAAGAGAAAAATTGCCCTCAAAAACAACGCCTCCTAAAAATTTCAATGGCGCAATCTGCGCCATGGCCACCCCTCCCTCAGGTGGACACCATTAATATAGTGGTACCCTCATTACTGAAGCTCTGCGAGCGCCCTGGGTACCTCACAAATAACATAGTTGAAATGTCAACTAATTTTTTGCCAAACTAGAAAAACATCCAAAGCATTTCCGCCGCCCGCTGTCACTGATAGCACTTTCACTTTGCCGACTAGGTTCGGCACGACAGCCCTGCTCGACCTTGTGTGGATGTTCTTTCGCTTACACTCACCCCCCGCCCTGTAAGATGTCTCGTCCATCACCTTTCTAGGTGTCACTTAAGGTATATTTAGTAAGTTACCGCCCTATAGCCAGATCTAAGGCATAGGGCGGTACGAAATAAATGAAATACACAGCCAACTCAGTCAATGTAGTCCTCGGCTGGAATTGACTGAGCTGGCGGTGTATTTCATGTGTCACTTAAGGTAGTTCAAAAATACGTGTACAAAAAAAAAAAAAAAAAAAATCTCCTAGATAACGGGACACCCCTCAATATTTTTAGACTTGTGGATAGTAATGTTCTGGAAGAATTTTAGCTTCCTATTTCAACTGAAAGAGGTTATTCAACCCCCTCCCCCAAACATCATACCTATGGGCAGGGGGGTTAAAAAAGTACATTGAACTGAAAATACAATACTACACATATTATACACCAGTAATACAGGGTGTCCTGAAAAAGACGGATTGTTTTCAAAAACTTAAAACAGGAAAATGGTTAATGATAAAAAAAAATATTTTTTGCTGAAAATTCATGTGGTGGGCCGTAAGCTCGTCCCCGCAAAATAATAAATTTTAGTTCAAGAATTTTCGAATAGATGGCGCTGCAGATAGTAAGATCGTAAATCAAAGAAAGACAGAAAATTACATCATAGTTTTTCCGAAAAATGTTTTGATAAACTAAATTACACAACAATATTTCTAAAATGCCGGCTGCAACAACATGCCGCAATCGGAAGAAAAATCGGTGAAATCCAGTAAATATTTTTTGATATGGAGGCTTACTATCTGTAGTGCCATCTATTAAAAGCATTTTGAACTAAATTTTAAAAGAATGAATTTTCTTCAAAAATATTTTTTTTAAAAATCTCATTAACCATTTCCCGTTATAAGTTTTTGAAAACAGTCTTTTTCAGGAAACCCTGTATGCATATACATTGTCTATGCTACGGCTAATGTTAAATTGAGGGGTCATTGAGCATCCTCTAAAAATTTGAATAAGACGCTAAAACGTTTACAGCATATTAATATTAATAAGTAGAAAAAATATATAGGGGGGGGGGGGTCCTGGACTCTAGCTGAAAAAATGTTTTTTCGAACCACCTTATAAGTTCAATTCACCGACACTGTACATTACAAGATGAATGTACGTAAAATGTTGAACATAATCATTATTTCACATTGTTTATTCAAATTTCATGTATGTACATATGTAAATAAATTGTGCCTCTGAATGGATTTCCTTTATTCCGCCCTTGTTCCCTCATCCCCCCTCCCTCGGCAAAAGAGATCCCGCCCTATCACTGTAAATATTACAATCCGCATGAACCAGGCAGTGTGTCAAATACCACAGTAGGACAAACAGTATTTTTAAACCAAGAAGTTCAACGTGTGATCCCATTCATTGCTGCGGAACCCGGATGTGCGTATGAAGAGTATATTTTGTTTACGTTCCTCACATGTTTTGACTACCAGTTATTACACATTTCAGAAAAATATAAGAGTTGGTTACGTTAATCAATCTAGGCGAATAGTCATGCCATTGTGTATCGATTCACGCTGAACGTCCGATCTTGTCGGACGTGTTTTTCTTCTTCTGCGATGCCAAAATTTTCACCGAGGAAGATATTGCACCGCGCCGGGGATAACAGCGACAGGGCCGGCGGAGGAAACTCCGTCATCGAAACTGTCCCCCAGGCGTCGGCCGCTCATCAACCTCTTTCACCGTCTTTATCGACCATCTCTACGACCTCCTCTCGGAGCGATTCTTCTGGACGTAATCTTTTTTCATCCCAAATTTCCATTGATGATGTATTTTCAAAATATGGATATGATTTCAACATTGTCAGGAAGACTATCAAGAAAGCCGTGGAAGACGTGGACTCCCCGACGCTTGTTGGGACTCAGACTATCTTGAGTCTATATCCAAGGAAATAGTGAACATCCCACCTCCCCGACTGGCCCTCCTTGGAGCGACCCCCCCACGAGCAGATTAGTCATTTAATTAAGCAAGTCAAGAACAAACTAGGTGCCATCAACGGTGGAAGCAAGGATGAAATGGAGACCTCCACGGGCTGAGAATCTATCTCCTCTGTCCAAGTCAACATCCCCACCAAAAACAAGTTCACCCCGCTCACCCCGAAGGAAGCAGAAAAGACAGATGCCAATCCTAGTACAGCATAAGCGGCTCCTGCCAAAACAACTGCAAGAAAGCGCTCTCCACCCCCCATCATGGTGTCCGACGTGGTTGACCATGTCTCACTTCTAATTTAACTCTCCGACATTAGTGCCGGCCCAGTCCAGGGAAAAATTTCTGGAGATGACCTACAAATTTTTCTATCCATGGAGGAGGACCTGGATCGGGTCGAATATTACCTAAAAGATCACAAATTCAACTTCCACAGCCGACTGTTGCCCAAACAACGTCCTCTCAAGGTTATGATCCGCGGTTTGCCGCAGACGTTCTCCACAGCAGACATCATCCGGGAATTGAAAGACCGCAGTTTCATTCCAATCAAGGTGGTTCAGATGAAGACCGGGCCAGAGAAACGTCCCCTTCCCCTGTTCATCGTGCTACTTCCCAAGTCAAACGAGGCAGACAATATTTTCATTTTGAACAGCATTGGATTTCTCCGCATCACCGTGGAGCACCTCAAGCCGAAATTCATCCCCATACAGTGCTTCAACTGTGAAAGATATGGTCACGCCGCATCCAAGTTTTTCCAGAAACGCAGATGCCTGAAATACTCCCAAGACCACCGCTCTTACGAGAGCCAGAAAGACAAAGGGACACCGGCATGCTGCGCATTCTGTGGCGGCAGCCACCCCGCTAAGGCTCCGATTTGCCCTCAACGGCCCAAACCCCGCCAACCAAGACCCGAACGGACCTTTCCAGTAGCCACATCCAACGCCTGGACTCGACCCCTCTTCACAAAGACAAAGAACTCTCTGGACTTTACTCCCAGGCCCGTCGCCCTCCAACAACTCGCCACCCAGCCTAAGCCGGACAACGCACAGATCATGCTGATTTTCAAGCAAGCCCACGCCCAGCAGCTACAGCTCAACAAACTTCAGGACCTAATAAGCGGTCTCGTCGCCCTAACGGGACCATAGCTTTTCTCTCCCCCTCCCCCTCTTTTCTTCCAACAGGTAGGCCTTATGGCCATTTGTTCTGCACCAAAAAATCCCCCACGAAGTCATGTAAATGGGACTTAGTCTCAGTCCTGCTCAAAAATCTAACGAGATGAGAGATTCTAGGCGAATGGAGTGGAGTGTATCCAATATTTAAAGTTGTAACCACAGATAGGAGGACGCAAGTTACTCAACTTAATACTTCGAATCGATTATGTGCCGCTCTGGAATGAAGAGAGAAGGTGAATATGGGGCTAAGTAAAATGTCGAAATATATTTACTCTGCTTTTAGCTTACTGATCTGGTAAAAAATTTATAAGAAAAGAAACGGTTAATAATAAAAAAAAATAAAAACCTTTTGAATTTTCGAAATTAATTTGAATTTAGAAATTTTGAATTCAAATTATGTTTTTCGCAACCACGAGTTGCGACAGGACCCTACACATTGGTAACCCCACTCGATTGTGTTTAGAAACGGTTCCTGTCCCTCCTCTTGGGCGGTTACGTGTGCATAGTTGTGTATGTGTAGGTTTGTGTGTCTGCGTAGTCCTGTGTGTATTTTTGTGTAAAGGCGTGCGTGCGTGTGTCTAGGACACGGACGCCACCGAACAGGAGCAGTGGCTACCGGGAGGTGTCGCGTCTGAAGGACGGTGGGGTTGAAAAAGGAACCGGACATCAAGGACGGTCAAATAAAAACAATTAGCAATCGTGATTGCTCAAAAAAAAAAAAAAGAAAAAAAAAAACTTCGCTGCGGTAGTGAACGGTTTAACATTAGTTTTAACTACCCTCACATTTGTTTTAACTACCAGTTATTGTACATTTCAGAAAGATAATAGTATTAGATACCTTGTTTGCCGATGCAAGTGCATGATTGGAATATGAATATCCATTATTAAAAGCTGCGTCCTCCCTAAGTGGAATGACGTGATTATCAGAATAACTCGTTGGCTACTTAGTTTTGTGTTGGTCCGGAACAAAAATACTTAGTACATATCGCAAAAGCTATTTTAGTGAATGTATGAATTGCATTACGGCTTCCAAGGTACAAATTCAGGGAGATTGCTGTTAAACCATCCTCCCCTCTGGATACAAAAATCCGATTAAGGACTGTGTGAAAACTCTTCATTTCTCGAAAAGTATGCTTTTGCGTTTTGAATAATTTAGGCAAGATTTTTCATTATAAACTGAACTGTATGTAGTGCACTAGAAAAAATTTTGTATTTGTTTTTAAACTTATTTCTTTTTATACTTTCGCTTTTACCAAGTATTTCGGTTATCTGAGTTAATGGATTATTTATCAGAAATTTCCTGTTTTTTATTAGCTAGATTTCTTAATTCCATATATTAATGTCTTGATAGTTATCTAATTAAAGGGTTAAAATAATTGCATTAAAATCCAGAAATGTATGATTAATATATATTAAGCGAAATATATATCGTTTGGATAGTGCTTTTGAGTTTTTTCTAGCCAAGTACTTTTTCTTACGCTTAGCATGGCAGTATTTTGGTGAAACTTTTAAATTATGATTCATCAGCGTTCTTTCTTTCTAGCTGGGGAGTTAAACGACAAAAATCTATGGAAAACTGCAAATTGTGATAAGAAAGGTGCCACTTGGTAGGAATATTGTTTAAGACTATACAATGAAATTAAGACCCAGAGGCACTTTCAAAAACCGTTTTGATCCAAGATGGCGGCGTTTTTCAAAATGGCTACTCATAATAGCGTTTTTTGAATATATGTCATACAAAAGAGGTTTTTATAACGATTTATAGGTTTTTCAGGTCAAGGATTTTGTTTTTTGTGTTGAAAAAATAGTCAAAACCAATATAAGACTATAAGCAATTGTTATTATTATTTCTCAGTCGGTTTTTAAACATTAAAAAATCACCGAAATCCAACAAAAGTTGAGTTTTTTTAAATTATTGAAATTTTGGTATAAAACTACATTTGTTTGTACATATACTACCCTACGCTTGATGACTTAGGTAAAGAAAAAAAGGCTTACTCAAAATATGCAGTATAACACACACTCCCTTGAAAAAATTAAATGTGCCCAGAACTCCAGAAAGGTTTGCGGTAGTGAGACCATTACTACCTACAAACCGGCTGACTCAAAAATCCTTATTTGGCTGTTTAGCACTCTCAGCACTAGTCAATGCGAGCGCCAATTTCAAATTAAGTTTCGAATTCTATGCCTTTTTTTTTCTTTTTTTTCATTAATGCTACTGACAGTACAGTTCCCCCCACTCTGGATTTAGTAAAACTCCTTTCTACAGTAAAATTAATTATGCAAACATAAAATCATTTTTGAACTATTACACTGTAATGAAGAATAAAAGAGAAATGAAAATCTTAGAACTTCAATAATCTTTAATGGATATACAGGGTGATTATAATTAAAGTTCTACTTTCAAAACGCTGTAAAAATAAAACCACTGGTCAGAATGACCTCAAATTTCAACGGAATATTATCGAAGAAGGGGGAAAACGTATGGCAAAAGAAAAATAAATAGGTCGAATTTTTAACAATAGATAGCGCTGCAAGTGTCAAAATATGTAAATGAAAACACCTGTCATGCGCCCGACTCATTGAAGTTGTTATAAAAACGCCAAATACACGTTTTTTTAACACGCTTTTATTAGCTTCACCTGTATGTATGTATGTATGTATGTATCTTGTAACGGAATCTTGCAGCTCAAATTTCACCCACTTCCTGCGATCGGATTCTTTTGAAATTTGGCACGCGACCTCAGACCCGATGACAATGCAATATTCCATAATCAAATTAATTAATTAACTCTTTTAACTGTTAGTTTCCTCCAATTTTAATCAATATTTTGGCATAAATCCAACAATGTGAAAAAGGAAAAAATTAAAAAAATACATTAAAAATGCTCGCAAAAATTATTTAAAAATATCTACAAAAACCTTTAATTTTTCTGCATCAGACAAAATTTGTCCCAATGTTCCAAGGTAATTAGAACATGAAATATAATTATTTTTAACTAATTTCATGCCAAAATTTAGATGAGCCTTCAATTGGGAAATTCATTGCTGATCAGATCATTGTTGAACAAAACTTTTATTCAAATGCATCTCAAATTTTCAAAGTAATATAAATATGATTTCCGCAAACTACATCGATGACTCAGTAGCTTCCCATCGGGGTTCCCTTGTTTTAACTTTAAGATATTACCTCGCACTCGTTTTATGAATAATTTCGTCGCCTCATAATTCTCCAACATAAGACTAAAAAACAGAAAAATAAAATAATAGTTTAAAAAACTAAAAAAACACGCTTTCGTAGCAAAATGAACTAAAAAGTGAAAAATAATCTTTGGATGATAGTAGTTGACCAATCACTTAATTTTAATGTAATACAAAAAAGCGTGGGGGGCTTCTTATCAGTTGTCTTGAATTTCTTCCATGTGTTATCCAGCAAAAATGTAAATAGACAGCACCCCACGCTTTTTTTTATTACATTAAAAGTAAGTGATTGGTCAACTACTATCATCCAAAGATTATTTTTCACTTTTTAGTTCATTTTGCTACGAAAGCGTGTTTTTTTAGTTTTTTAAACTATTATTTTATTTTCCTCATTTTGCATCTGAGAAGTTCACTATGACTGTCTAAATGAAAGACCTGGCCGTCCCGTTCACCTGATCTTAACCCGTGTGACTTCTGGATATGGGGCTATCTGAAAGCTGTTGTGTTTAGTGCTCCGATTGCAAACTTTGCTGAGCTGAAGGCATGCATTGCGCAACACATTCGGTACATTATATTGAACATCTTTTGCGCCAGTCTCACGAAAATTAAAGACCAATTTGAATTTTACTGATGCTTTTTATGTGGTTTTCGGCCTCAGGAGAATTAAGAACCAATTTTTCCCATCCGAAGTGATATGACCTTTCCGTGTTGGATGGGCTTACTTAACTAACAGTATCACACCAATACCCTCGTGCACGCTGCGTAGTAAGGTGTTTTAACGTATAGTTTACACCTTAGGTAATATTTTTTGATTTATTTGTCATTTGTAGTCGACCACTATTAAATATGGTGCTTACAGCGCCATCTATTGCTAAAAATTCCAACTATTTATTTTTCTTCTGCCATCCCCTTCCTCATTAATATTCCGTTGAAGTTTACGTCATTCCGACCAGTGGTTTTATTTTTATAGCGTTTTGAAAGTGGAACTTTAATTATAATCACCCTGTACTTTACAACATAAAAACAGGTAAGAAATTTTGTTTTCTTTTTCAAGCCATCAGTGAATGAAATTGCATTTTTGCAATGAAAGAAATATTTAAAGAACCATGACATTTCAGATATTTTTTTACATTTTGTATAAAAGAAATTCTGATCACCAAATTTTTTGTCATCATTTCAATAATTTTAATAGAATGCAGCTTCTAACTTCACGAAAATTTGTAAGAATAAAGATAAAAACGCGTTTTAATTGATTGGGAGAGATGAAACTTATGTAGCCAAGGAACATAAACAAGAAGAAAATATTTCACTCACAACTAACATTATTTTCAATATTGCTTTCTGTTTCGCAAAAATATTCATTTGATTACTTTATGTTACAGATAGTGACGCATTATTTACATAATTCCCATGCATATTTTCATATTTATGCAGAACGCATTTAATATTCAATTATACATTTTTTTTGAATACTTTGTGTGATAGCGATTGCGTTACTAAGTACGTGAATGTTTCTAAGACAGTGGACGGGAAAATTTAAAGTATGTCGTTCTTGTCTAAATATAAGTCTAGGATAATGTTAAAATTGAAATTTTTCAATTATGTTTACCTTCATTATGATATTGATGATTCAGACATTATTTTTCGAACCTAATAAGAGTCTTTAAAATTCATGCGGATATGATACAATGGATTGAAAATTTTCGTTACTGTAATCTTGTTATTCCTTACGTTCTTTTTTATATATTTGCTCAATTTGAAGAAAAAAAAAGAGCGCAAACTTGGAAAATAAACTTTTGATTTCTTCTTTGATCAATGTTAATATGTTTGGTGAACTACAGTTCTCCAAATAATAGCTTTAGTTTGTTGAGAGACATAAATTAAAGCGATTTTCATCGGGAAACTTCCTCTGACTCAGCCTTTTTCGGTCACGTGACGAAACCAGTGATAGAGCTTTCTATGTAGGAGGTGGTGGTGCAACCAACATTCCTTTCTTCGAAAAAACCTGACATTTCAATTTGTCCCCCCCCCCCGATGCTACATCAAACTTATGTTCTCTGTCACTGCCATAGACAACAAGAAGGAAGACATCAGATGGCTGAAACACGTTGTCAGTACTCATACCAATATGAGTACTGACTCAATGTTTCATGGACTGCCTACCATGCATGTAGTAAGACAGCTCCAACTAATTTCATGCCTGGAATTTCCACACTTTTACCACTATTTTAAGAAGATTCATTATAAATAGCTTTGATTCAGCATGCGATGAACATACTTAAACAAGTTACGCAATTTCTTAATGAAAATCAATTCCTGTCATGGCAGTGGATCAACCATTGTTTGTCCAAGCAAACTTAATTCAATGATATAACCCAGAAGCATATGGTGAAAAGAAATTTTTTCGTCATGTTTGGTGCATTTCACACTGAACAAGCTTTTCTGAATGTGCTGGGTCAATGTATGTAAGGAAATGGATGGATCGGTGGCCAGAGGCTCACACAAGGGAGGGAGTCCAGGGGGTCCGGACGCCTCCCATAGGTCTTGATTTTTCCCCTGATTGATTTTCATTCCATGTATCTTGTACGTAAAATAATTTCAAATGAAGGTCGCAGTAATTTCACTTCTGGTAAATGAAATAATAAAATTCTCATGTTAAAAGATTTTTTTTTTTTTTTTTTTTAATATTGTGCACTTTTCCTATTTACGTGACTCACAGTACAAATTGATTTTTTAAAGATACAAATATCTCTTTATCTCAAACGTATTGAAGTATTATCTCATATTTTTTTCCTCCACTTTACTAATTAGCATTAAAAAAAACTATTCAACTTATTATTATTCACTAAAAGCTTTACATGACAGTTGGAAGTGTTAAAATGCAAATGTGACTCACACTACATGCAAAAGGAAGTGATATTTGGGTGGTGCTCATATCTTTGGATATATCTTCCTCTTTAGTAATATTAAAAATAAAACTTTCTCTGTTTATGTATCTAGAAGGTTCAAAATTAAGAAAAATATGCAATATTTGTTAATATAATCTATTTTAAAATATTAGTGGGCTTTTCCATATGCGACTCTCACTACATATAGATCGTGACTCACTCTACAGCTTCCAGTTTCGAAACACAAAACAAATCTTACGCATTTATTTTTCAACATTGACATATCTTAGACAACTTAAATCTCAAAGAAAATGTTTTAAAGCAGAATTACAAGATTTAAATTAACCCATGACATAACTATTAAAGCAAAAAAAATTGAAATATGTAGTGCATGCACTGATTAAACGACTCTGGAAGATTTTTTGTAGCCCTATCGGAAAAAGTTACATCTACGTCAAATATGTCATCAACTTTAAGTCAAGAGAAACGTTTGGATTCTTTATCCAACCTTAAAAGTTTTGCAGTCACGACGCCCAATCTTGACTTGCCAATAACTTGAGTTGCAAAATACTTTACTAGCCTTTTGCCAGAAAAAAGAACAAGACATCAGTCCCCAACATTAAAATTTGAAGATTCTTCATGAATGATTTTTACATCTTCTGGTTCCTCAAAGCACCCATTTGTGAAATTGAATATATTTTTATTTATCTTCTCTGATATTAACGAAATGTTTAGCTTGTATGGGTATACTTTCTCAAAATAATGCATCCTCCTTGTTTTAGGAATCGGTTTGATTTCAATCCCATTTGGTGCCCACAAGTTATCACAATGAGACATTTTAGATGTTATCAACTCCTGCGGAACATATATGGAGTAAATATTCGGGAAAATCTCTGCAGCAATTTGCGTGAACTCTTTAGCAGAATGGGGGTCAGTTTTCCTAGAAACGTGGCCACCCTCACTCGCCGCTTCAGAGTATTACCTAAGCCATCGATTGCATCCTTGCCATGGCTAATGGCAGAAAATTGCCATTGAAACTTTCCTTCTATTAGGTATCGAAACAAAGTTCACTCGTTGACGTTCTGTCTCGGCTTATCGAAAATCTAAATATTTCCCGGATTCCTTAGGCTTTGCTTTGCTTTACGCTGAGATGGAGTTTTAGTATCTATAGCAAATACATTTATATTATTATGTAGTTTGTATGAATTTTATAATTTTAATGACGAATGTTGTCATCAAAGTGTAAAAACTCGCAAAACAAAACCAAAACTGTGACTCACACTACACACGCATTTATATTTATATTTCTAACAGTATTCAAAACTGTATCAAATGAATTGTGTAAAAGTATTGACATTAAGTTATAGAAATAAAATAAAAAATATTAGAGCTGAAGCTATAGGCATTATTTAACAAAAATAAAATGTCTATGTTTGGTGTGACTCACACTACATGCATTTGGCTTATTCAAAAATGCAAAATTTGATTATGTTTAATTTATTACTGGAAAAAAATGGTGTGCATCCTTAAAGTACTGCAAAAACTCTAAAAAATACTAAAATAATACACATCAACTTATCATGTATGTGGAAAAGATCCTTATGAAAATAATTAAATTCATTAGCTGCACCACGTGTTTACAATTGTCTTTTTGATGCTGGTTTGTTGCCAGATGCAAAACATAAAAAGATATTTTTGCAGAGAGAATGTGAAATTTAATCTATTTACTATTAAAAAATGAAGAAACATTTTAAATAAAGCTTCTTTTTTTTTTTTTTTTAAATTTGACCGTTGGGTGTATTTTGGCATGGAAATAGCTTATAACGAATTGCCTACAGGAAGCAGAATAGTGATTATTAATGAATATACTGTAATAACCATATTTTTAGTCCTGTAATTACAGATTAAAATGAGATTCTATGAAATCGAATCCATTTTTTAATTATAAGAAAAGCAAAAGCGTAAATTATTTTGCTTTCTTGTACTTAAGTATATTTTATTAAATAATACTAATTATTTATTCAATTATGTATTTTTCACTGTTCCTCGTTCTCGGGAATCGATAAAATTAAGGCAATATGTTTGACGACGTATTGGGGTATGATATGTGAGAATGAGGATTTCGACATTCTAAATTCCTGTGGGCGCCACTGAGCGGTGCAATCACTCTTGCTGATGTTGCAACTTCAACAGTTATGGAAAGTAATTTGAAAGTTAAGCACGATGAGAAAACTAGAGCAATTCCTCAAGTAACTGCAGCTGCCCTGTATCACTTGGTTTTTTATGCTTTTGAAGAAGTAGATTCCAAGCTTGAGTTTCAGCCGAGGTGTGAAGAATGAACCGAAGAGAGTGTAACGTTCCTAAGTGTCCTGAAAACCCTCCAGAGTGTCCTGAAAAAGACTAACTGTTTGCAAAAATGTATAACAGGAAAATGGTTTATGATAAAAAAAAAAAAATTTTGCTGAAAATTCAAATGGTGGGCCGTAAATTTCGTCCCCCAGAGTTCCAAAAATGTTTTAGTTCAATTTTTTTCAATAGATGGCTCTGCAGATAGCCTCTAATTCAAAAAATAATTATTGGAGTTCACCGATTTTTCCTCCGATTGCAACATGTAGTTGTAGCCGGCGGCAGGCATTTTGAAAATATTGTTGCATAATTTTGTTTATTAAAAACATTTTTCAAAAAACTATGATGCACTGTCTTTCTTTGATTTACAGTCTGCAACGCCACCTATTGGAAAGTTCTTAAACTAAATTTTGGAACTCCGGCAGACGGAACTTACGGCCCACCACACGGGTTTTCTGCAAAAATTATTTCTTTATCATTAACCCTTTCAGGGGCGCGTCATTAATTTTTGAGAAATCTTAAGAAAAAAACACCACAAATGGGTTTATATGATCATCTAAACATAGATTTTTCAGTTTAAAAAAAATTTTCAGAATTTTTTTCACTGGGGGTGGTGTCCTCATTTATTCACACCCCCCACCTGGGGAAGGACAAAAACATGTTTATGCATGTAAAAATGAATTTGAATCTTTTCGAACAATATGATTGACTACCTCAGGAAAAAAGAAGAAAAATGATTCACTCTTTCAGCGCTAATCAAAAATTTTTAAATCTGAAAAAAATTCCAATTTTGGGGGTAAACGAAAAATTGAAAAATTGATGATTTGAACAAGAAATTGAGCCTACGAAAAAAAATTTTTTTTGTTATTTTGCAATCTAATGTTGTTCATTGAACTTAAAAGAAGAGGACTCAAGCGATTTTGATTCCAAAAATTCGGAAAAAAGAGAAAAAAATTCATAAACTAGTGGTTTCACAGCGCAACCACCACCCTTGAAAGTGTTAACCATTTTATTGTTATAAATTTTTGAAAACAGTCAATCTTTTTTAGGATATTGTATTAGCTAACTTGTCTTAATATGGAAAATCTGCAGCTCTTGTTTGTACTCTCAACCAGAGATGGAAACCACCTTTTGTTCCGTCAGTGCTTGAAACAAATGATTCGTGTTTTTTTTTTTTTTTTTTTTGCTTGATCATCATCATTACGCACGTTGGCTGTTAACCCATCTTAAAGACCTTTATGACGCAGAGCTACGTTGGTTATTTATTTTTGGATAGTTTGTATAAGAAAATCTAATAGATTATTCTTAGCAATCAGGATAGACCCAGCACATGAACAAAATAATGCAATAGTTAAAGGGGATGGAGGTGCAATATGATTGACACAGGATCCATCGGAACTAAAGGCGTTGGATAGTTTATGAACCAGAAATAAGTCGAGTAATAGAAAAGTTTGTTTGTGGTACGAAGCTAAATCATGAAGAGTCGGCTTCGTCTTGAGCAGTACCACTCATCTCAAGTTAAGTTCGTTACTAAGGTCGAACTCTTTACAGCACTTTGAAAGAGCTTGGAAATTCATTTTTAGAAAATGACCAGGATAGATAACAGTGTTATTCTTCAGTGATGTCAATGCCAGTTTATTCAGCCGAGTCCACTGGCTTTCGATTATTCCTTAATTTCGTCGAAGAAAAACTTTTGAAATAATCGGTTTCAATATTTCAACCTTTGAAAAACAACAACGTTCCCTTATTCAGTAGTCCTGAGAAGAAATTCAATAAGACAAATAATGAACTAAAATTTTCAAAAGCAGACGACCAGTTGTTTTTCAGGCTCTTTATTAGTTCACAAAATTGTCATTTGGATTTGTTAAATTTTTTCAAACATGAAAATCAATCATTTCCACCTACATTTTGATTGCTATGGAAACATATTTAAACCTTACATTTGTTAAGATATTGAAACTTTAAAATGACAGAAAATTGATTTTATTTGATATATGATACACCAACCATAAAGGTCAAACTAGAGAGAAAAAGAGAACATGAACTGTTATTTTCCTGACATTGTAGGTAAGAATGAAAGAACATTGAAACCAAAGCCTCTCCCTTTATAAAATCCTGGACACGGGCCTGCTCTCACGGACCCCTATGCAATGCATATGCTTGCCCCCCCCCCCCCTTCTCGTCGTCCCTGTGCACAAATAGTGTAAAATTTTAATCACTGATATTTTTCTAGATAATCCGAGTTTTCAGTAATCCATTGTGGCAGATTGCCCAATTACTTCCGCTTTTCGAGATTACTGCATACAAATATTTGTGCGCGACAAAAAAAAAAAAAAAATTAAAAATTAATTTGAATTTTTGGCATCTTGAATTCAAATTATGTTTTTCGCAATCACGAGCGTGTGTGTGTAGGCGCATGTGTGTGGGTGCGTGTATGTATGTATGTGTATGCGTGTTGTGTACGCGCGCGTGTGTGTAGCGTTCGTGTGTATGTAGGCATATATGTTTGTGTGCAGGCATGAGTATGTGTATGTGTGTGTGTATAGGAGTGTGTGTTTGTGTCTGTGCGCAGGCATAAATGTGTGTATGTGTGTGTAAACGTGTGTGTGTAAGTGTGTGTATAGCATATGGACGCAACCTGAAGACGGTTTTCGCAAGAGGAGCAGCGTCGTGAGGACCGTCGACGCGACGGTGGTGCTGGCAGAGGGTGCTGGTGGGGAAAATAAAATCATAGAACGCCAAAAACAGTCAAGTGAGAACAATAAGCAATTGTGATTGCTCAAAAAAAAAAAAAAAAAATATTATTCGATTTTCAACATGCTATGTGAGGACAAAATGTGTGACGGTAAGTAAACCACTTGCAAAAAATTGCGAAAAATCTAAACATTCCTCCTGTCCTGAAATTTTCTGCTTATAGTAAAATTCGCGAATTTCCACTAATGTTTCTTCTCTACCAGTGTATAATATTTTTGGATACATAACCCTGTCAGTTACGTTAACTCCTTGTGGTCTTCTATTTCACCATTTTAGTCCAGAATCCGCCTTTGAAAACGTAAGGAATGGCGGAACATAATTCTTTAGAAAGATGTAGTGAGGAAGAAAGTGTTGTAATACTGGTTCACTCCCTCGTGGCCGGAGGGGGGCCTAGAGCAGGAATTAAGGGATCACAGTACCTTCAAGACTTTTTTTTTTTAGTTTGGGCGAATTTAGTGTCTTTGAAAGCATAACATGCACACTTACTTCACAATCAATAATTAACTTTCAAATTTTTAATAAATTGGCCACTTTTTTTTTAAATTGAAAAAAAGTTACGAAAGTTTCGATTTTTTAAAATCCCTAAGATTTTTTTGTTTTTGAATTGTTTCCAAAAAAGGTTTTCTAAACGATCACAATAATCGTCTCTAAAATTCTGTGCATTCATTTGCTTATGTATTTATTAGAAAACTAACTTAAATGCTGAAGTTTGGGTATAGCATTTTTTAAGTTTTTTCAACATTCGCTTTGAAATTTCCCGGGTATTTACGACTGTCCTCCCTTAATCGACTAAAATATTATTTTGTAAAAGCAGTGATGGAGTAACCGTTGATTATGCTGTCAATACAAAGCAGCACTGTGTTTAACATTCCTTCTCATAAGGAGGTTATGATGATTTCGACGTTTCACAAATGGAGATTAGTGCGTCCGCTACGAAGCAATTGTGTTTACTAATATAATATGCATCTTCGGCGAACCCCTTCGTATTCAGTTTGCAAAGCATTATCTTAGAAAATAAAACCTTAAAACATATGTTAGAAAAGAGTTTGAGAAATGTTTTTAGTAATTTTTGCAATATACCGCACAGTGAACAGATAATAAGGTTGAGCCCAAATAAGCAGTGAAATGAATAAATACTGAGATTACTAGCGCAGCCATGATTTACCTTCTGTGAGGTGGAGTTCATAACGTTCCTTATATGCACAGTACAACTTTGTTTATCCAGATTAACCCGGACCAAAAGCAATTGGATTAAACGAAATTCAGATGATTCGAATAAAAAGCAAAAACTTTATAACAAGCTGACTCATATTTTTACTGCAAAAAAAAAAAAAAAAAAAAAAAAAAAAAAAAAAAATCTATAAAAACAACAAAGTACTGTTTCTTGCAAATACTTTATCTTGTATAGTTCAACTGCACGGTGTCAGACTGACGCTCTAAAGTACGTCATGATGTTTATAAAATTAGTACTGTACTTTATAGTACGTTCTATGCAGGAGTTGCACAGTTAATCAAAACGAAAACCGAATATTTGGCGTATTATCACAATCATGTTTTGAAAATGATTACTCAAGTGAATATATTTTCGCGCAACTCTACAAATGCGATCCGGCTAAACATGGTTATACTGTTAAAAAAAAAATAAATAAATAAATAAATAAAAATACAATAATATAATTGATAATACTATTAGTTAAAACCAAAATTTCTAAAAAAATTGAACCACTCCCTACCACTACGCCCCTATTGTAAATATTACACAGACAAGAATGGTGTGACGCACTGTTGTTTTCCTGACATTATAGGTAAGAATAAAAGAACATTGAAACCGAAACCCCTCCCTTTATAAAATCCTGGACACGGGCCTGCTCTCACGGGACCCTATGCAATGCATATGCTTGGCACCCTTCTCATCGGCCCTGTGCCCAAATAGTGTAAAACTTTAATCCCTGATATTTTTCTTGATAATCCGAGTTTTCAATAATCCAATGGGTAGGGTATCCTATTACGTCCTATTTTCGAGACTACTGCATACAAATAATTGTGCGGGGCCAAAAAAACTAATTATTGTTCGATTTTCAACATGCTATCTGAGGAAAAAATGTGTGATGGTAAGTAAACCACTTGCGAAAAATCTAAACATATCCTCCTGTTCTGAAATTTTCTGCTTTGAGTAAAATTAGCGAATTTCCACTAATGCTTCTTTTCTACCAGTGTGTAATATTTTTCCATACATATAAGTATCAGTTACCTTAAATCATGTTTGTCTGATAAAGTTTCCAAACTATCGAGGCTGCCAATTTTCATGTAAAGTGTGGTGACCGATAATTCATTAGAATGAGGTAGTAAGCTCGTTGTAGTGTCGCGACACGGTTTATATACTTTGACGTGAGACATATCACGTGATGCAAAATTTACATAATTTGGCGTTGCCACACACTCCCCCTGCAATCCGAAAGGCGTCATAATTGAAACCGGACTACAGAACGAGAGATCCTTCCAGACTTCGCGACAGTATTTTTTAACGGTTCTGAACTTGAAAGCTCAGAATCAAAAAAAGCGGGTTTGAGTCGATCTATAGAAACAGGTTTTTTTTTTCCATCTATGTCCAGATGAAATACTTTATCATTTCTGGAAATTACTTTGTAAAGACCAAGGTATGGGGACTCCAGGGGTTAACGCACGCGATCAACTCGCATAAAGATATGAGTTGTAGTTGACAAGTCTTTAAACACAAATGTAGAATCTTTTACATGACGAGAAGCTGGAGCAGGTCTAAGTTTTCTCATATGTTGCCGCAGGAGATCCACAAAAACCAATTGAGGGATACGTGGATGGGAATCGAAAAAAAAAAAAAAATCTCCTGGTATTGTGAGAGGTTGATCATATACAAGCTCAGCAGGCGAAACACCAAGATCTTCTTTTACACTTGAACGGCTCCCAAGCCTGACGAATGGTAGGGAATCCAACCAATTTGACGAATGAGCCATCAAGGAACTCTTTAAATGATGGTGAATGCGTTCTACGAATCCGTTCGCTTGAGGATGCTAGCTAGTAGTTTTAATTTGTTGAGTTCCCAGAAATTTGCAAAGAGAAGTGAAAAGATTACTTCGCAGGTTCGAGCCACGATCTGTAGCAGGCTTGGAGTCGATTACGAGGGAATGTAATCGATTACGATTATGATTACGGACACAAAAAAAGGGGGATTACAATTACGATTAAGATTATAATCCTCTGGCAAAAAGTAATTACACTTACAGCTACTATCCGATTATGTAGAAAATGTAATCGATTACGATTATAATATGCCGATTATGATTTTGATTACGATTACAGACCCATAATATTATGTATATATATCACTCATTTGCATCAACAACGTGATAGTTGAAAATTATGATTTTTGATTTAATATTAAAGAAATAATTGCAACTACCATGTACTAATAACTTAATGATTATTTATTTTGAATATTTGCGCTGTTGCAGGAAAAGAGCAATATATGAAAGATAAAAAAACATCTAGAAAATTCAAATTGCGTACATTACACAACGCTACAATAACTGTGTACATTGTATACAGGTACAGGCACACTCTTATTCAAATGTATACACAATGCATATTATTTTTGACTCAGCTGTTTATTATTGTTTTGCCACTGCAGTAGTTCTGAATTAAGGGCAATAACTTACAGCTTAACTGCTCAACATTTTAGAGCTTATAATTTCTGAAAATTGTGTGGTATATTTCAGCATTGTATTCTCAATTATTTAGTATATTATCAATTAATTTAATACGCAGCTATTTAAAAAAAGAACCTCGTATGGGTCTTTATGCAGAAAAACTGCAATGTAATAAAATACGCAGAAAGTGTATATAAAAGATACGGTATTAAACAATTGAAATTTAAAAGAAAAAAATGCATTTAAGTGTAATTAATACTTCAAAGATGTTTTTTTTCTCTCATTCTTTGAGAAGTAAAAAAATGTTCAGCAATGCTAAACAATCGTTGAACTGGAGCAGATGACGTAAAAGGTTAAAAATACTTGGGTAGTATTATTTTTAGCAAAGGGATACATATGAGTGTTAGACCCCTTCAACCCTTTTCTACAGGGTCAAATTTATGATCATTTGATAAGCTATTTACATATGCTTTGATTTCATTCTTGAATCAATTACGTACTAAAGAAATTGCACTTTTACAAGTGCTAAAAGGTTTTAACTTAACGATCATAAAAAATAAGATTGGGCATAACATGTTTTGTTATGATTTCCAGTTTTTAGTCAAACAGCTTTTTTTTTTTTTGCATAAAAATAAGCATTTTATCACTTCAAGAATGTGGCATGAAAAGATAATTAAATTTCAAAATTTGTGTTAATTCCTTGATACAATAAAACGTAAACAAATTTTATAAAATCTATCAATACAAACCTTTTACTTTCATACATACTCATTAATTAGAGATAATATCAGTAGTAAACATATAAACATACTTTTAAGATGAAATTATGCGACAAATTATTTTGAAAACATACAAAAAAAATCTTATTCACCAGGGTTTGGATTAGATGTCATGTAGTAAAAAATAAATGTAATGCGTATAAAGGCAAGAGTGTTTAAATAATCACTGAAACACAAATGTAAATTCGTTTTTTTTTTTGTTTTTTTTTTTCAGTCATTCACTACTTTCTCATAAAAGTATAAAAAAAACCAAAAGTTTATTGTTGCCCGAAACTTAATTGTACTTTTGATATCATTGTACTTTTTCTGCTAAAATACGATTTCGAGGCGGCAATGTGCCTCGCTTGATTGCATAACATTGACAGATGAAAGAGAAACTGATGAATGACCAATTGTTAGGATTTGGGAAGACATTCCTAAGAAGCCCTGAAACGCAAAGTTGCCTACGGGGCAGTGTCTGCCCACTGGCGACTAATTGTACTAAACACTTAAGATAGGGCTCGATTTATGACTCTCGTTTGCAAACAGGGACAAGTGGGGACGAGCACTGAATAGTCGTTTAAAGAAAGAAGTCGTTTTCTATGTTACTATTGAACTATATTATCTTCGTATACATCTGTAAAAGGGTAGCTTATTTTTTTTTCACTTTTAGAAAGTCAAGATTACACGATTACAAGGTTGAAATTACGGATTATTTTACTTAGATTACAGTTACGATTACACATGAAAATCCTGATTATGATTTCGATTACGATTACGGCAGTATCCCATCGAAAGATTACGATTATGATTATGATTACACGGAAACGTAATCGATTACTCAGATTACGATTACGTAATCGGCAATTATTCCAAGCCTGATCTGTAGTGAGAACGCGAGGAACTCCGAATCTAGAAATCCAACCTTCTATAAACGTTTTAGCTATGGTATCTGCAGTCTGGTTTTTCATAGGAAATGTTTCCGGTCATGTGGAGTAACGGTCAATTCAAGTAAGTAGATTGTAATTTCCGCGAGCAGGTGTAAGCGGGCCAACGATGTCTAAATTAATATGATGAAACCTTGATAGAGGCAAAAGAAATGTGCCTAGAGCAGATTTTGTATGTCTTGTGATTTTAACTTTTTGGCGAGACAAACAAGACCTACACCACCTTTGACAATCCTGGGTCATAGATTTCCGCACAAAACGCTCTTTGAGTAATTTCAAGGTAGCTTTAGTACCAGGATGAGACAAAGAATATGAAATCAAATATATACCAGTGTTGCCAGATTGGGGAAAAGTTCCCCATTTGGGGAAATCTGGTGCTCCCTGGGGAATTTTTGGGAAAATGGGTTTTGAGGGGAATTTTTTGGGGAAAACCTGGAGAAAAAAACTCAAGGAAAAAATAATTTTTTTCGTATTTAGATTCGCGTCAAGAAGTAGTAGTTACATTGTTTGTATCAAACAGCGTTGGTTTAGCTTTGCTCAACTTTGTGGAATTCACATCTCGCATTATGTGGAATATTATGCTACGGAATTCACATTAATGTTCTGTGTGAGTAACTAGTTGATATGTGAAACGGGTAAAAATAAGTGTGATGAAGAATGTTCTTGGATAAATATATACAAAAAATCATAGTTTAAATGTACATACAGAAGCAGAGTAGTAAATGTAGGTAGAAAAAAAACCAATTGGCTATTTCTTATCTCTCGGTCAGGCGGTTGTATTTATGACTAGTGGCAACCTCATGGCTTTGCCCGTAGTAGAAAATTAAAAGGTCTTTTGGTTCCCCTGTATATTTACAAATAATGCATAATGAATCTCTCGCCCATTGGCTTGCCCACGTTACGGTTCCACGTTATGATAGCTTGGTAATTTACTCGTCCATCTTATGATAATTTTGCTCGGAAAAATGTTCTTAAAATTGGAATAGAAAAAGAACAAAATCGAATTTTCGAAATATTGCTTAAAGGTGCACACCCCCATGCTACAAACTAATTCTTTGCCAAATTTCATGAAAATCGGCAGAACGGTCTAGGCGCTATGCGCATCCCAGAGATCCTGTGACAGACAGAGATATCCAGACAGAGAGACTTTCAGCTTTATTATTAGTACAGATAAAGAAAAATAAAGATAAAGAAGACAAAAAAAAAAAAAAAAAAAAAAAAAAAAAAAAAAAACGAAAAAGGGAAGAGAAAAAAAAGTTGGGGAATTTTATAAGAAAATTTGGCTATTTGGGGAAAAAATAAATTTTCAACAGACAAAAATATTAGAGGAAGTCGATTCATTTTCTGAAAATATTAGTGGAAAAATAATTTTTGAATTTGGGGAATTTTGGTATAAAACATCGCTTTTTGGTGAAAAGTTGGAAGAAAATTGGGGAAATCTGGATTTGACCATCTAGCAACACTGTCAAATACTTTCCGTTGAAAGGTCTTCCGAACATACGGTCTTACAACTTTCGTTGAAACGTCGCAGTATAATGGCTTGTCGGTCGTAGTGAAAGACACTAGTTTGAGATCAAGACCGGTCCCGAATCAAGCAAAGACAACAATTCCGCGTCCGTAGATTAATCATCAGCCATTGTAGCGTAATCAATAGAATCAGAAAAATTTATTTGGGAAATTCTAGAGAAAGTATCCGTGACGAAATTTTTCCTACCGGAAAGATGTTGTAGATCCGTAGTAAATTGATTATATATTCCATATGTCTAATTCAGCGTGGAAAATATTTATCGTGATTTTGAGAAAATACGAAAGTAAGAGGCTTATGATCTGTAAAAATTACTGTTTCTCTGCCTTCCAACATATGTTTGAAGTGTTTGACAGACAAATAAGCAGCCAACAAATCACGATCAAAAACGCTATATTTCTGCTCCTTTGCGAGAGAGTTTTTTAGAAAAAAAAAAAAAAAAAAAACCTGAGGGTTCAACTACTCGGTAAACGCATTGCTGCAAAGCAGCTCCAACAGCAAAATCACTAGCATCTACTGATAACGATACTTTTGCATTCGGGGCAGGGAAAGCTAGAGCAGTAGAGTTAATTAACAATTCTTTACATTTTTGAAACGCGTCAATGGTCGTTTTGTTCCACGAAATAACAGTTATAATTTTTTACTTTTTCCTTTATATAGTCATTTAAACAACCCTGTATTTTAGCAGCATCTTTCAAAAATTTACAATAAAAATTTAATATTGCCAAAAATCGTCTCAACTCGAGAAATGTTTTTGTCAAGGGAAATTCTTTGATCGCCTTAATTTTTTCCGGGATAGGAGATATTCCTATTTTCGAAACTGAAAAACCTAAGTGAATATATTTTTGCTGAACTCTACAAATGCGATCCGGCTAAAAGTGGTTATACTGTAAAAGAAATACAATAATATAATTGATAATACAATTAGTTAAAACAAAATTTTCTGGGAATTTCAACTCCTCACTGCTACGCCCCTCATTGTAAATACTAAACAGAAGAGAAATATGTGACGCACTGTTGTTTTCCTGACATTGTGAGTAAGAATAAAAGAACATTGAAATCAAACCCCTCCCTTTATAAAATCCTGGACATGGGCTTGCTCTCACGGACCCCTATGCAATGCATATGCTTGCCCCCCCTTCTCGTCGGCCCTGTGCCCAAATAGTGTAAAACTTTAATCCCCTGATACTTTTCTAGATAACCCGAGTTTTCAGTAATCCAATGTGGCAGGGCCCAATTACTTCCGATTTTCGAGACTACTGCATACAAATATTTGTGCGGGAAGAAAACACTAATAATTATTCGATTTTTAACATGCTATGTGAAAAAAAAATTTGTGATGGTAAGTAAACAACTTGCAAGAAATTGCGAAAAATCTAAACATAACCTCCTGTCCTGAAATTTCCTACTTTGAGTAAAATTCGCGAATTTCCACTAATGCTTCTTTGCTACCAGTGTATAATATTTTTAGATGCATATAAGTATCAGTTACTACGACTCTGCATGATCGTTCTCCCTATTTTCGGTCAACAACCTCCAGTTCATCTCACCGCCTATCCATACGTTACGAATGGCGGAAGATAATTCTTAAGAACGAAGTAGTGAGGAACAGTGTGTTTTATTATTAATTCAAGCCATTGTGACCGGGGGGAGGCTCTAGAGCAGGAATTAAGGGGTTACACTACCTTCAAGGCATTTTGTTTTCAATTAAATGAAATTCAGTTTTTCTTTGAAACCATAACATGCACACTTACTTCGCAATCAATAATTTACTTTCAAATTTTTAATAAATTGGCCACATTTTAAAAAAATCAAAAAAGGTTAGGAAATTTTAAATTTTTTAAAAAAATTACTAAGACTTTTTTGGTTTTGAATTTTTTTAAAAAAGTTTTTTGCTAAATGATCGCAATAATCATCTCTTAAAATCATTTGCTTATATATTTATTAGAAATCTTTAAATATCTTTAATGTTGAAGTTTGGGTACAGCACTTTTTAAAAGTTTTTTCAACATTCGTTTTGAATAACAAATAAATACCTTTGTAGAAATAATCAGTTATCCAACGTTTTAAAGCAAAAAAACTGCGAATTACAGCAGACACGTGTTTCGGCGTTACAAGGAACACCTTTTTCAATGCAAAGAAGTACTAGCTTTTTATGAAGTCATCCGAGAAAAGCAACAAGGTGGAACAGGAGACAATATAAATACCGAAAAACCGAAAATTAACAAAGAAAAAAAAATGTCGCCTGGAGTCGAAATTTATTATATAACTAGTGGGACCCGCACGGCTTTGCCCGTAATGGAAAAATCAAAAGGTCTTTTGGTTCGCCTGCATATTTACAAATAATGTATGGTGAATTTTCTCGCCCGTTGGCTTGTACCAATCTTACGTTCCACGTTATGATAATTTCGTAATTTACTCGTCCATCTTACGATAATTTTGTTTTTAAGATTGGAATAGAAAAAGAACCACATCGAATTTTCGAAAAATCGCTTCGAGGTGCACACCCCCATGCTACATACTAACTTTGTGCCAAATTTCCTGAAAATCGGCCGAACGGTCTAGGCGCTATGCGCGTCACAGACATCCAGACATCCTCCGGACAGAGAGACTTTCAGCTTTATTATTAGTAAAGATAAAGATTCCATCAGGAAAAAAACCGTTAAGTAATAAATTTCCAAGAAAACCCATAAAAAATGCAAATAGTGCAAAAATCAAACCACTCTGAAAAAATTAGCAGTAAATTTACCGACTTAAAAAAATATGTGAGGAAACGATGTAACAAATGAAGAAATGCAGAAAAAAAAAGTGAAAGATAAACAAATTGTAATTAGTTGATCATAAAACTAAATAATAAAACAAAAAATAAAAAATAAAAGAAAGAAATGTACGACGTTTACATAAAAATTCTAGAAAAACAAAACCAATTTTAATAAAGGAGTCCACCCAGAAGAAAAATTCGTAATAGCAGTAAGGTCGTTAACTAAATTAGACCGGTTCCTCAGGATGTGGAAAGATTCCCAAAAATCAAATTCCAACGAATTGGGGCATTTTTTTGGATAATTTGATAAGAGTTAAAATCAAAAGAGGGATTCGAATCCCAACGAGATCGAAGTGTTGAGCGATACTGGATTTGAATCCGTCTGTTGATTTTAACTCTTATCAAATTATCCAAATATGCCCCAATTCGTTGGATTTTGATTTTTGGGAATCTTTCCACATCCTGAGGAACCGGTCTAATTTAGTTAACGAGCTTACTGCTATTACAAATTTTTCTTCCGTGTGGACTCCTTTATTAAAATTGGTTTGGTTTTTCTTTTATTTTTATGTAAACGTAGTACATTTCTTATTTTTATTTTTTATTTTTTGTTTTATTGTTTCGTTTTATGACAACTAATTCCAATTTGTTAATCCTTCACTCTGTTTTTTTTTTTTTTTTTTCATTTCTCCATTTGTTAGATCGCTTCCTTACATAGTTCTTCCAGTCGGTAAATTTACTGCTAATTTATTCAGAGTGCTTTCATTTTTGGACTATTTGCATTGTTTATGGGTTTTTTTGGAAATTTATTACTTAACGTTTTTTGTTCCTCACGGAATTATGTAATAAATTTCCGCTCCAGGCGACATTTTGTCTTTTCTGTTTTGTTAAATTTCTATTTTTTGGTATTTATATTGTCTCCTGTTCCACTTTGTTGCTTTTCTCGGATGACTGTGCATCCAGAAGCTCATACTTCTTTGCATCAAAAAAGGTGTTCCTTGAAACACCGAAACACATGTCTGCTGTAATTGGCATTTTTTGTGCTTCAAAACGTTGGATACCTGATTATTTTAATTCGCTTTGAAGTTTCCCGGGTATTTACAACCATCCTCTCTTCATCAACTTAAATATTATTTTCTAAAAACATTGATTGAGTAACCGTTGATTATGCTGTCAATACAAAGCATTCACTGCATTTAACATCCCTTTATGAGCGTTTCACAAAAGGCGATGAGTGTGTCCGCTATGAAGATGCGTAGCAATTGTGTTTGCTAATGTAATTTGCATCTTCAACGATCCGCTTCGTATTTAGTTTGCAAAGCATTACCTTAGAATATAAAACCTTAAAACATATGTCAGAAAGGAGTTTGTGAAATTTTTTAAGTAATTGCTGCAACAAATAGACTAATGAAATTAGAGACATTTTAATAAAATTTACCGCTACTGTGGGAAAAAAATTCAAATTTTGAATGGTGTT